>NC_136488.1:90291806-90344306 GCF_053919585.1 Euprymna scolopes
TATATATACCTATATCTTTGTACATATCTATATACATATCTATCTATACACATATTTATATATATTTATACATATATCTATATATATCTATATATATGTCTATCTATATATATCTATATATATGTCTATATATATCTATATATATATCTATATATATATATATCTGTATATATATATATCTGTATATATGTCTCTCTCTATATATATCTATATATATTTACCTGCATATATCTATCTTTATATCTACCTATATATCTATATATATATCAATATATACCAATATATCTATCTCTCTCTATATATATATCTTTCTATATATATATCTTTGTATCTATCTATATATCTATATATATATCTATACATCTATCTATTCATATATATATATATCTGTATATATCTATATTTCTATCTATATCTATCTATCTATATATATCTATATATCTATCTATATATATATCTATATATCTGTATATATATATCTATATATATCAGTATATATATATCTATATATATCAGTATATATCTATATATATCTGTAAGTATATATATATCTATATCTATATATATCTATATATATATCTATGTATATATATCTATATATATATATCTATGTATCTATATATATATGTGTGTGTATATATATATCTATATATATGGATATATATATATATATATAGATATATATATTGTTATAGATATATGTATATAGATATACATATATATATATATATAGATATATATATATAGATATATTTATAGATATATATACATAGATATATATATATAGAGAGATATACATATACATACATATATAGATATATATATAGATAGATATATATATATATAGATATACATATACATACATATATAGATATATATATAGATAGATATATAGAGATATACATATACATACATCTATAGATATATATACATATGTAGATATATATATACATATATAGATATATATGCATACATAGATATATATACATACATATATACATATATATTTATACATATAGATATATAGATATACATATACATACATATATATAGATATATAGACATATATATATAGAGAGAGAGATAGATAGATATACTAGCTGTACCCGGCCACGCGTTGCTATGACTCAGTTTTTTAAAATTGAACACATGTGAAAGTAGAGAAAAGTTTTATTCTTTTTTTCCAGAGAATGTACACATTCTTTTTTTTTAACAGATGTTTAGAAAATAAACAGAAAAATACTTCCATCATTAATTATGCAAAAGAAAATAATAAAATGTTGATCTAGTGTTTCAATATGCTTATAAATTACGATAAAACTTGCTTAGTATGCACTGTTTTACGGTTGTTGTAAAAATGGAGCGGAAACTTTAATTTTGCTATATTTTAAACTTTCTTAATTTTTTAATTGTGACCCACCACCAAACGAATATAATAAAACAGTAACATTCAACAATTGTACTTTATGTATATAAAACACAAAATGGGTGTTTGTATTACTATACACATAGATTCGAAAAATTGTCAAAAAACAAATATATAACAAATAAATGTTATCAAAGGCAAGATAAGTGACTTTTCTGCCAAACTGGATATATTTTTTGTGTTTTTATAAAATGTAACATGTTTATTCAGCTCGAAAAACATACAGTGTTTACCGATGTATTCGAAAATTCAAGATGGCGTCTCACACCCTCTTTAACACCGTAAGTATGGAAAAAGGTGTTATAAATAAAAAACTATACAAAATACTATTAAAAACCCGCCGAATATATGTCAAGCTATGTCACTGTAACATATATTGAGCGAGTTTTTAGTATTTTATCCGGTTTTTTATTTATAACATCTGTTCCCACACTTACCGTGTTAAAGAGAGCATCAGACGCCATCTTGAATGTTCCAATACACCGGTAAATACTGTATGGTTTTCGAGCTGAATAAACATGTTACATTGAATAAAAACGCTAAAAATATATCCAGTTTGTTAGAAAAGTAACTTATCTTGCCTTTGATAACATATATTTTTTATATATTTCTTTTTGGACAACTTTTTCGAATATATGTGTACAGTAATACAAACTCCACAAAATATTTATTAAAAAATTTTTTTAAAAAAAAGTTAGTAACGAAAGGGAAATAATTCCATTTTTAAACGAAAAAGTCAGTTTACCTAACTTACTGTATTAATGCTATTTTTTTAAGCAAGAAAAAAAAAAAAGGTAAATATCCAGATACGCTATTACAGAACACCGACCACTCTAATTTGTTTTTTTTATAGGTAATTGAGGTCGCTGACAACGAATCTGATAGTCAAACTTGAGGCAAATTTACCGTTGGCATGGTATTTACCCCTGAACCCACGAACTTCTTTCCAACATTTTGCAGCTTCCGTTTATGCTACGCGCATGCACGTTGTAGCATAAACGACGGCTTCATCAAGCAAACTACGTTGCGGGGAGGGGATTTTTTTTTCCCAGGACATAGAATTTTCTAATTTTCAAAAATACATTATAGCGCTTTTTGGGTGGAAAATTTAAAATTCGCTGAAAAAGAAATAAAAAAAGAAAAGGAAACCACACCAAGTTGGAGTAGGGGAGGGTAATTTATCTGTTTTTTTTTTACCTGGAACATCGAATTTTCAAATTTTCCGTAAGTAACGCACCGACATTTACCAATTAGAACACCATTTAACATTTTCCGAAGATTTTACTTTGTACATTGGGGGTTCGAGCGGGGGGGGATATGATGTTTGCGCGCGCGCCCCCCAACATCACATCCCCCCAAACAAATTAGTGTGGTCGGTGTTCTGTAATAGCGTATCTGGATATTTACCAAAAAAAATATTTAGGTTTGGCTATTAATTCCTAAACTCATTTCACCCTAAATAATTTAGGTGACTGAAATAGGAATCTAATTGAATCTTTAATTTTTGGAATAGTATGTGAAAAATTCATTTTTCTTCGAGTTATATTGAATTCATTAATACGGACTTTAGGGGCTTTTTTCGTAATGTTACTGTAAAAATTATTCTTTATTGTTACAAATTACGATGCTTTAAAAAAAGCAAAAATAAATTCTTGCGTTTTTTATTTACTACTGAAAACCATAACTTTAGTAAAGGTATTTTTTGTTTAAACAAAATAAAACATTTTCACCAAGAGTTAAGTAAAAATAATTAATTCATTATATTCTGCGATCATTATTCGAAAAATACTGCAATTTTCATTAAAATTCGTTAATTTCCTGATTTTTGGTGAATTTTTAAGTAAAGGGAGGAGTCAAAATATGTATACACTTTGAGCGTCGGCATTCATTTTTCGACCACGTGTGGTTAATTTAAATTAAAGTTCAATCACATGGTTACATTATCAATAATCATGTAATTAAACCCATTGAAAATTTACCGATATTGTAAACACATTCTGTTTACAATCAGCCTGTAGTGTTTTTTTAGTGATGCAATGTTGTCAACTGAGATTTAAAAAAAAAACGCGAGATCAGGAGAAAGAAATGTCCAGAAAATCGCTAGATTTTTAACTTATCGTCTGAAATTTGCAAAAATCGCTAATCACCCCCCCCAAAAAAAACTCCATAATGTTCCGTGTTTTCTCACTATGGGTTTGTATTACTGTACACATAGATTCGAAAAAGTTGTCAAAAAACAAATATATAAAAAATAAATTTTATCAAAGGCAAGATAAGTTACTTTTCTACATAACTGGATATATTTTTCGTGTTTTTATTTAATGTAACATGTTTATTCAGCTCGAAAAGCATACAGTGTTTACCGTTGTATTGGAACATTCAAGATGGAGTCTGATTTTCTCTTTAACACGGTAAGTTTGGGAAAAGGTGTTATAAATAAAAAAAACCGGATAAAATACTGTTAAAAACTCGCTCAATACATGTTACTGTGACATAGGTTGACATATATTCGGCGGGGTTTTAATAGTATTTTGTATAGTTTTTTATTTATAACACCTTTTTCCAAACTTACGGTGTTAAAGAGGGTGTATGACGCCATCTTGAATTTTCGAATACATCGGTAAACACTGTATGTTTTTCGAGCTGAATAAATACGTTACATTGAATAAAAACACGAAAAATATATCAATTGGCAGAAAAGTAACTTATCTTGCCTTTGATAACATTTATTTGTTATATATTTGTTTTTTGACAACTTTTTCGAATCTATGTGTACAGTAATACAAACCCGTTTTTCGTTTTTTTTTGCTGTTGTTTCTTGCTTTTTACACTTTTAGATCGTATTTTAAACTAAACTTCGGAGGTTGGAATGCCCCCCACCTAAAATGTACTTGGAAAAATCGATTTTATAGTGAGATTTAAGTATGGTTAGTCGAAAAAAAGGTAAAAAACAAAACAAATAATCAATAAATAATTGTTACCAAAGGCAATAATGCTACTTTTTTTTTACTTACATGAATGAGTTTATTTCATGTTTTAAAGTATTTTCAAGCGCTTTTCCTTATTTTTTAATAATCTAATGCGGTTGTGTGTGTGCCAAATACCTCCAGATTTTCTAGAATTTCCCGCTAGATTGTATACGAAATCTCCAGATCTAGCAGGAAAACAACTAAATTTTAACACTGGTCACGTGACAGGAAGCGGTAATAAATAATTGTCCCTAAATAAAAAAATGGCCTCTCGGTACAAAGAAATCCACCTATTTATAATAGAAAAATTATGTATAATGTAATAATTAAAAAAATATATAAAAACACACATGCATATAGTAAACATATTATACCAAAACTTGGAAACCATCTGTCCAGTGGTTTTTTAGACAATTAATTCCGAACGAACCAACAGTAACATTTTTATATATATAGATATATACATATATATATATACATATATATATATATATATATATATACATATATATAGATATATATATATACATATAGATATATATATGCATACATATATATATGTACATACATATATATACATATATATAGATATATAGATATATATATACATATATAAAGATATATATATAGAGATATATATGTATATATAGGTATGTATAGATATATGTATATATATATAGCTATATAGATATAGATATATACATATAAATATATATATTATGTAGATATATATATACATATTATATATATATTTATTTTATATATATTATATATATTATATATATATATTTATACATATATTTAGATATATATATATAAAGATATATAGATATATAGATATATACATTATATATATTATATATATTATATATGTATTTTGTATATATACATATATATATATTATATACATATTATATATATTTAGATATATATATATTGTGTATATTATATATATATATTTAGATATATATATATCTTATTTATATTATATATATATTTAGATATATGTATATTATATATATATATATATTTAGATATATATATATCATATATATATTATATATATATATTTAGATATAGATCATATATATATATTATATATATATTTAGATATATGTATATTATATATATATTATATATATATATTTAGATATATATGTTATATATATATTTAGATATATATATATATATTTATATTATATATATATATATTTATATATATATTATATATATTATATATATATATTTAGATATATATATGTTATATATATTTAGATATATATATATATATTGTATATATTATATGTATATATTTTGATATATATATATTATACATATATTTAGATAATATATATATATATATTATATTTATTATATATATATATATATATATTTTGATATATATATATTATACATATATTTAGATAATATATATTTATATTATATTTATTATATATATATATATTTAGATATATGTATATATTATATCTATTATATATATTTAGATATATATATTATATATATTATATATATATTTATATATATATTATATATATAATATATATATTTAGATATATATATTATATATTATATATATATATTTAGATATATATATATTTTATATATATTTAGATATATATATATATTTTATATATTATATATAAATATTTAGATATATATATTTTATATATTATATATATATTTAGATATCTTATATATATAGTTAGATATATTGTATATATATTGTATATATATATATATTTAGATATATTATATATATATTGTATATATATATTTAGATATATATATATATATATATTTAGATATATATATATATATTTAGATATATATATATATATTTAGATATATATATATATATTTAGATATATATATATATTTAGATATATATATATATTTAGATATATATATATATTTAGATATATATATATATTTAGAGGTATATATTTAGATATATATATATTTAGAGATATATATATTTCGATATATATATATTTCGATATATATATATTTCGATATATATATATTTAGATATATATATATATTTAGATATATATATATATTTATATATATATATTTATATATATATATGTATTATATATATTATATATATTATGTGTATATTATATATATTATATATATTATATGTGTATATTTTATATATTATATATATATTATATATGTATATTATATATATATATTATATATGTATATTATATAAATTATATATGTATATTATATATATTATATATATATATATTATACATGTATATTGTATATATATATATTATATATGTATATTATATATATATTATATATATATTATATATATATATTATATATATATTATATGTATATTGTATATATATATTATATATTTATATTTAGATACATATATATATGTATATATATATATTATATATGTATATATTTAGATACATATATATATGTATATATATATATTATATATATATATATTTAGATACATATATATATGTATATATATATATTTAGATACATATATATATGTATATATATATATATATATATAGTGAGAAAGAGAGAGAGATATGGTGGTCAAGGTAGCGTCATACTGTGCTACTCCCAGAGAAATCCACGTCGTGACCACAGCTACGCGAACGGGGCTCTGATTAACTCCGAATGTCCTGCGCCGCATTGTTGTTATACGTGACGGCTTGTACATATATCTTTAACTGTTCTTTGTTGTTGGTACATATTTTAAATGCTTATTTAAATAGGAGAAAAGTGACAGTATGTACACATTTAAGACATTTATCCGGTGAGGGTGTATATTCACAAGTCATATACTTTGTTGAGAGGATGAAGTGGTTAAAATTGATGCATAATGTAATAATTAAACATTACCTTTTCTCGTATAATGATGAACACAGAAAGACGGCAGTTATAACAAACATGATAGTTCATTCTCCGACCGGTCGGAAATGATTCTGTACTTCAGGAATTCCAAGTTGTTACATGGTTCCTACTAAGCCTCTCGCTTCCAAGAGGGCGCCATGACTAACTCTTTCTGTTATGACGTCACACGTATGTCTGGTCAACGTGACCACAACTCGCGTGTTTCAAACATGCGCCATTTGCACGTTTTGAAACTATTTTAGACGACCAGAAAATTTCCCATTCTTTGTTTTACAGAGGAATTTAACCTACTTCTTAATTCTCTAACCGATATTTTTAATTATGCATTCTTTCTAAGAATGTGAATAGATTTTCCAGCCAAATTTTATTCATAAAATGTTTTAAAAGAATTAACAATTTAACTGGACATTTCATTTAAAACCTATTGTTCTTTAAAACTTATCTACATGGCTCGATTCTCGTTTTGTCTGATATCATTTTTTATTTAACTAATTCTCTTTATTTTACTTACATGAAAAGGAGACAGCCCTTTTCATGTAACAGTATAACTGGACTTCCACTGCCTTTTAACCAAAGGCTAAGAATGAGGTAACCCTGACAGA
The DNA here is from genome assembly GCF_053919585.1 of Euprymna scolopes. Lineage (NCBI taxonomy): Eukaryota > Metazoa > Mollusca > Cephalopoda > Sepiida > Sepiolidae > Euprymna > Euprymna scolopes. Next base: position 90,299,720 of record NC_136488.1, read on the forward strand.
AACCTCCAGAGGAGCTTAGGCCCTGTCAGCTGCGGCATAAATGACCCACCGGCGTGTGGAGTATGCTCTGGTGCCCAGCAACCTAAATCCTAGTCATGAATCAAATAGCATAGTGGGTGAAGGGGGCTCCCGTAAGACGTGATGAAGGCAACCTCTCTAGGAGAAGGAAACCCCGGATATAAAACCCGCGGCGACTGCTGCTTCCAATGATGTTGACTTTCTCTTCTTTTTGGTTCAATGTGACAGTTGTTTAGAGAGTGGGATTGTCTTCAGGCAAAGTCTTTCCTCACTATAAAAAGTTAAGCACAGACATTACTTCATATGCAATTGAATACACATTATGCAATCAGTGTGTATCTCGATGACAAAAAGGCTGGCTTTAGCCTGAAACAGTAAACGGATATTCAATGAGGACTGGTGCAAATATGGGCGTCAATGGCAATGACCGTTCTGGAAACTTAAGGGTCTGGCTTGGAAGGTGTTCGGGGGGACCACATCTTTGACTCGGTCATCTGTGAATGTGTAGGGCTATAGAAAGTTCATGGAAGTGACCGTCTGGTAGGTGCTGCTAATTGTACTCATGTCTGCGTAATTTGAGTCAGATGTATTGAGTAATGGCAATACTCAAGATCGAGTTGCTGCCACTATCATCATGTATATATATATATATATATATATATATATATATATATAAGATAAATATTTTCTTAAAATTAGAATGCATAAAAAAAAACTCAATATATTAGCTAAAACAATAAGAGAAATAGGAAAACTATGTGATGGAAACACAATTGAATAAATTACAATATTTATTGATCCATAAAAAGAAAACAATTATAATTTAAAAAAAAATACATAATCCATGGAGTTTCCAAGATAAACTCTTTTCGTCAGAGGATAAATATTAGTAATCGATGCATCATGTGAGGACACAATATATAAAATAATTTTTTAGCCATTTCAATCGGAGAACAGATATAAAAAGAATTAATCAAGCAAGCAACTAATAAGCAAGTCAATCAATTAGTTAATGAAATATTAAACCGTGAAACCGACGGAAGGATTTGAAATTTAAATCAAAATAATCCAAGTTTTCGGTAAAATTTGGAATATTAAAATATTTAAAGTTGAATTTTTGATGATAAATACATCTTGTAATTTATTCAATGTTATTTGTCATCATAATTTTTTGCTGATATCTAGCTATTCATATGTCTATTTGTCTTTCTTTTTGCGAGCATAAGCCTGATCAATCCTAGCGTGGATGAAACGCGGAATATTCTGTGTAGCTTAATTGCCATATATATATATATATATATATATATATATATACATATATATATATTATAACTTACTAACTAGCTCTACCTACGTATTGAGTACTGTTGAAGTGAATACTTCAGGTTTATGCATAAATTTATATTTTTTGTATATTAATTTATATGATTAAATGAAGTTTATATATATATATATATATATATATACATATATATACATATATATATGTTCTATTTAGCTTATATAATATAACATGTTTATAGCATTTAGTAACTATAAACAATCTAGCAGGACTTGTCTCTGCAGATAATCTAAATATTTTAAACCCCTACAATCTTGAGTAAATACACATGCACCCATATCTATCTGTCTGTGTGTATATATATATATATATATATATATATATATATATATATATATATATTCACACGCACACATATATGAACGTGGGTACACTTGTATATAAGTCATGTACACATATGTCCATATATAATCATAAAAATTATATATATATATATATATATATATATATATATATATATATATATATATATACACGATGGCGTGATTCCTTCTTTGATGTAACTAGTTATCAGCCGATCCGACATAAAAGCGTTGCCGTTAGACGCCCCACCCAAAGACTGAGTTGGTTGTATTTGTGATTCCATTGCCAGGTGCTCGTGGAGATAAATATTTTCGATATCTTGCAACTAGACTGCCGACGCGAGGGCCTCTGTCCCGACGTTCGCCTTTCGTCTGGTGGTTGGGAACAAGAAGTGCTTCTGGCCCTACCCTCAAATTCACGTTTTTATGTGCAACAATCACGTTCGATAACAGCGTCTCTCGGCGACTTTTTATTTATTCTTTATTCACATAATTATTTCGGTTTGTATTTTAGGTTTTTGTTTAGTTTTTTTTTTTTTTTTTTAAAGTGGTCGTTGTCTGGGTTCTAATTTTTTACGTTTCTTTTTTGTCTTTCTATTTTAGTTTTTTTTTAAAATTTTTTCGTTTCCTCTTACAAATGCATTTATTCCGTTTCTGCTTTTTGCAGTCCTTTAATGGCTTTTCACCCACGGATTTCAATTTCCTGTTGTTGAGCTCTTTAGCTGGAAAGAGTTTCCTCTCCCAAATTATGTTGCATATTGCTTCAAATTTACTACTCTCCTTCAACGTACATACAAACGCATACACGCATATGTATACATACCAACACACACACACACATTATATATATATATGTATATATATATATATATATATATATATATACACACGAGCACACTAGCAGTTCAGCCTTGCTTTCCTCGGTTTCTATGTACTGTTCATAACTTTATGTGCAAATATTAAAAAGTGTGACTCATGTTCAGGTGACCTACATCTGAAGTTTCAAGTGTTTACACCCAAAATTGGCGGATGAGTTTGGTAGAGTCTGCAAATGTCAAGTCTTTCAATTTTGACCTGTTGGTAGTTAAAATTTAACCCCAAAAACGGAGTAAAAAAATTACTGCATGGTTGAATACCCGTTACGTAAAATTTTAAATGTTTAGACCCAAAATAGGATGAATAGTTTGCTAGAGACCGCAAAGGTAAAATCTTTTGAACTTTGACTCCTTGACAACCAAATTTTCCGTCAAAAACCGATTAAAAAGCTTGCTCTATGTCTGAATACACTATGTAAAATTTCAAATGTTTAGACCAAAAATTGATTGAGTATTTTGTTAGAGAACATATATCATTTTTTTCTAACTTTGACCCTAATTATGGTCCCTTAACGTTTGTTTTGAGATTAAATCAAATTAATAATTTGATCCATGTCCATGTAACTTATATCTAAGATTTCAAGTGTTTAGACCCAAAATTGACGTAGGAGTTTGGTTGAGTTTTCAAAGGTCAAATCGTTTAATTTTGACCAAAATTTCTTTCTGAAAACCGATTAAAAAGATTTTCCCAAATCTCAATACGCCTTATGTCAAATCTTGAGACTGTTGACTTAAAATCGATTGAGTAGTTTGGTAGGGAAATGCACACACACTGACACGCAAGCACACACAGACCTTTTTGAGCATTTTCGTTGAAATAACTTAATTCACACGCCAGATCATGATATAATGATTAGATTAATCTGACAGACGTTAAAAAAACATTTAAAAATAAATGTTTAAATTTCAACTGCATTTTCTGCGGTTAACGTGGTCGAATGGATTTGGTCCTTGCTAATGGAGTCAGAGATGGCTTCATTGCCTGGTTCGAATCCATCGACCGGTGTTAATCGTGACACCTTGCACTGATGATTCTCGAAAGGATGAAACACTAGTGCCGTAGGTATTTAATACTTATTATAACACACACACACACACACACATATATATATATATATATATATATATATATATATATATATATACACTGTTTATCGATAGTCTTGAAGGAGAATGCTAACCTATGGTGTCAAATAGGTCTTAGCAACTGGTTTCGAATCTTCCAACCAGCATCATTTATCTCTTCTTTACACTGGTAATTGCCTAAGCATGAAACAGTAGTGTCTATGTATGAAACAATCGGTAATATTTATTTAAAATATCAGTTATAAATCTCTCAAATTAAAACCGCGCTTTTCTTACAGAATTAACAAGAATCGGTCAAATTTAGCGTAAATGCAAATACTGTCTGAGTGCTTTGTATGTATGCCAGCTGACTCGGTACTTATAGGCAATTTAACTCTTGTATTGTGTTAATTGCTTGTAGCATTGAAGTAAAAGGGGAGAGTTTACAAAGTTAAGGCTTGCGTTAGGACTGGGTTTGAATGTTACGACCAGCAGTAAATATCATTTCCTACACTGATGATTGCCTAAGCATTAAACACCAGCGTCTTTAGATATAAGAAACAAATTTTAATGTTTATTAAAAACTTTATGCGTGTATTTTGTTGTTTACTGACCCAAATTGAGTAAGCCCTTTGTTTACGCCTTTAATGCAATTTTCACAGAAGAGACCTTGCTAGCCTTTATCTACCATATCGTTATTTTCATGGCACGTGCTCGTCTGAGCTCCAGGCTATGATCGTCCCTTGCCGAACCTTCACGAAAAACACTCGTCTTGTTGAAAACAATATCAGTTTCCCCTAATCTTTATTTGTGCCTAAACCTAAATGGTAGATTTCATGAAGAAAGACTCTTGGATCTGCCCGCCTGTATGTCTCTGTCCTGTTTGCTTGCTTTCCAATTTACTACAATATGTTCGTCTTCAAGTATAATGTAAACACGTTGTTGATGAACCGTCCCCTTAAGTAATCCAATTCATCAAATTTCCACTACTCATAATTAAGATTATGACAACAGCATATTATTTACATTGTTTTGACCCTCCAGTGTGTATCCGTTGATATCTTATACTTTTATATAGAATGATGTTGTTCTCGGTTGATTAACTGCCTGATTGTGTCGGTCATATACTCGAGTCAAAACAATGAAAAGAATATTCTAGTGTCATAGCCCTACTAATGATTATTACGATACTGCCCCAACGACACCTGTACACTCATTAATAATGATCCTCGAGTGGCCTCCGGACATTGAAAAGGGGTGATTCCTTTTATATAAAAAAATAATACAGCATGATGTCTGTTCATAGAATCTACTAACGATCAAAACCGTGAATGATTTGGATTAGTCAAGCAGCTGTTCTTATTTTGTATCTTTGTGTCTTTTAATGGATGTTCCTCAACATGATTTGGAAGTCTCATTGAAGAATGTTTAACAACAACAATAAAAACGCGGATATGACAAATGAATTTGCCGTATATTGATAGATTGCACGTTCGGAATCAGCGTTAACTTTACTTTTGCTCTATTGTAATACATAAAACCGTAATTTCGATACGTAATCACGTATAAACTCCTATATACAGAGTCCGTTACGAGTAACTATGCAAATTCATTTTAGCATAATAAATATAACCTTACAGAAATATGCAATTGCAGCAAACAAATTTTATGTGTAATGTTTTTGCAGCATAAAACGTGGCGTTCATTAAAGCTCCGCGTGTGCTCAACATATTGGTTCAATAAAAGACTATAGTTGCAGACGAGGAAACTTATTCGTCTAAAGTCGTCTGTTCTATTCCGGGTTTCGGATTAGGTGAGGCACCTAAGCCCATTAATTTATCGTCAATGTTATGCCATCTTTTACACATGATATTCGCGTTACAAACTCCTAATGAACTGCACCTCTCGCTTGCCTCTTATCTCTTATATCCTCATGATCTCACGTCCAGTTTTCGTAAAAAGCAGAGCCGTAATGATAATTGCACTAGATAACCTGTATTCCACCTTAAACGTATCAACCTTGACCCGTTAGTCTTGTGTCGTTGCCGTAAGCTTGTTTAAGGCAAGCTAGGAGCTTAACCATCAGATTTTGCAGGCACTATGCTGTGCTAATGAAACAGTTTGCAATACAGTATTGCGCTTTTTATATTATATAACACTGCAAGAGGCCAATATGCCGTGAATGCAACGAAAATGATATTGAGTTGTTTTGACTCTTGTAGTAGACTATCTATTCGCATACCCAGACATGGACATGGGTGTGTGCGATTCTTCGAAGTTGGCCCTAGCCTTCTTTCCCCACATATTTTCCTTATCCGCTTCCGTCATTCCCCAGAGGTATTCCTCTCCTTTCCCGACAGAAGCGCCGAATATAGCGAGCTAGGCACGCCATTGGCATACTAACAATTCTTTTAACAACTCGGAACTCTCAAAGCTCTTCTTATCACGGCCGACTATTTACGACGGCAGAAAGACGACATTATTTACTAAGAAAGTATAGGTCGCTGGCATGCCAGCTTCTCAAGACTGATAGAACTTCCTTATTTATGAAGCTTTAATTAAACTGGTAAGGATGTTTACAGACTTGGGGCAAATTTGATCCTCCAACTATTTTTTTTTCATTTTGAAACTAACTTAGCTAATTCATTATTTGTACACATACGCCATATATATATATATATATATATATATATATATATATATATATATATATATATCCGCATACAGTACTGTTTCGTTGTATCACAACTCATCAGTGCGGCTAGACCTACATTTTTCCCCAGCCGTGGATCGAACCTACAACCGTCGCGTTGAGAGTCGACAGCTCAAACCATCGGACCACAAATCAGAATTGAATCCACACTCGCCCGTCACATACAGTGCTCAAACCATCATTTGTTTACTAACAAATTAATAGTGAGCTTCGCTTAATTGCTTAAATACGTGACGGGTAAAAATGTATTTACAAAGTGCTCAGCCGAAAGGCTTTAATTTGTAATCCACATACGTCACTGTTTCGTTGTAACAACTTATCAGTGCGGCTAGACATACACCTTTCCCCATATATATATGTGTGTGGGTGTCAAAGAAAAGCAAGACAGCGTCGATACCGTCGGTTTTAAATCCAAACAAAAAGGACCAATATTTGGTCAGTTATGTCGGACCTCCTTCAGCCTCCGTTTATATCCGTCTCTCCGGAAATGGCGTCTCACAAGCTGACTTTTATTTTTGCAATCCTTTTTTATTTTTTATATTGTGTCTTTATCGGCAATTTTGCTGATAAATGCGTGGTAATGAGAAAAGAATAATTTCTTTGTTTCTTTAACTGGTAGATTTCAGTTGTTTGGCTCCCGACTGTCAAGTTTCATATAACGATCGAGACCTCTAAACAGCGGCTGACGAGAGTCCGATGTAGGCGAGGAGATATTGTCCCCTGTGTTTAGATTTTAAACTGACGGTATTGCTGATGTTCTGAATTGTGCAACACAGATACAAAAAATATTGCCCTCTTATTCTTTTAAATTTTTCTTAATAATCTAGTACTCAGCTTAGATTTTTTAAAAAGAATCCTGGCAATTATGCAGAGTATAAAAACTATAAAAATAGAAATCAGCGTAATAATGAAATGAAACCAACCATATAATACGATACAATAAAAATAAATAAGTAATTAATTAACGCGCGTTTATCAAAGGAATATGCAAATTAGTAACATTAATGCAATCGCTCACATGTCCATTACTAAGTATATTAAAAAAAGTTCGTTTTAATAATTTTTAAATACTAAAAGTTGAATTTTAATGTCAATGACAGAGCGAGAAAATAAACTCAACTATATATATATATATATATATATATATATATACTGGCAGGCATTCCAACGTTGCCCGGTCGTAAAATGCGCTTAACTATTATATTTTAATTAATGCAAATTTAGTGTTTATTATTATAGAGCCACTTCTCTATCGATTATTATATTGTACCTAATATATAGTAGTGCTTTCGAATAGGAACAAAAATGACCTGTGTACCATCAGCTACAGTAGAAGCCAATACAAATCTGCATACGTAGTTCAGGGTATAAATAGATATGAATTCATATATTTACGCAGTAGTTTGTTATCAATACAAGACTAATTGATGACGGGCTTTTTTCTATTTGTTTTTTTTTTTTTTTCACCTTCTCGATTTGACCAGCAATTTATCAGGTCTCTGGTGATAATTTTTAGAGTATGAATCCAAGAGTTTTTTTTTTTTCTTTTTTACTTACACTACTGGAAAGTGCCGGGACGTTTTGCAAATGAAATCTCAGTAAGGTATAAATGGTTTCTTTTGTTTATGATTTTTTTTTTTTACATTTTCGGTTTATTTAATTGTTAAGAAAAAAAAAAGCAAAAAAACAAATAAAAAAAAAACAAAAAAAAACGCACTTTAAAAGTTGTCCAGCGATTTTTCAAAGTTAAAAATAAACACGAACTGTTCGTTCGGTATCTCTCGGCGATTTACGTAGCTTACTTATGGTTACGCGGTTACGCGGTCGGTATTTTGCATGATCTCCTATAATTAACGTTTTTAGATGTATTATATTATTTTAAACGCACCTATTTCCTAATTATCAAGATTTACAACAAACAAAATTTTGCCATTGTTACACATACTGTTACGTAGAGTAGATATTCATATTTGCATTCTTCGGAATCTGTTCTCATCTTGAGTGTTATTTTCTACGTTTCGGTCGATGTAACTTCCGACCTTCCTCAAACCTGCCTTACTGAACTAAAAAAATCCTGGATTTGGAGCCGAATTCACTATTTCTCTATTTTCTAATCTATATATAATTTATTGATCTATTTGTCCGGATATCCTACATATTTTGTTTTATTTTATTTTTCTATTTGATGTTTATCTATATTTTAATTTTTGATATATTTTTTTCCGCATCATTGTTACAGAGTAGACGAATATTTAAAATTTTTTGTTATTCTAGCAAACCCTAGTAGTTACGTCATATCATTACAATCCCCTCCTCCAACGTGCACAAAGAAATAGAGGATTTTAAAGTAGGCGATTTAAGTGAGAAAAGCGGTGAAAGTCGAAATTAATCGCTCCATGCTTATACAAGACGCTCTTACTCATGACCACCGATATAAGAAAATTGTGATGGAAATTTAAAGTAACGCATGAGACAACCAGACGGTCGCTTATTGTTTGTTGAATTAGTAAATCAAATACTAAAATATTTAAACTCTCTGGACTTCGACCATTCTCGCCAGATTCAAGTTTTCGGGAAGAATAATCACAACATCGTTCAACAATATTTAATAATGGTTAAAAACAATGAAAAAATGTTTTTATCTATTTTAAACATATATAATCACTAGGGCTATGAAATAAGAATATTATTTTAATTATTTTGACTTGAGTATATATTCATTAATACCTTATGTTTTCGGATAGGGGGGATGTGGTTTTCAATTGATTGTGTCTGTGTAGTATATATAATCGAGAGTCAAAACAATGAAAAGAATATTCTCTTGTCCTAGCCCTAGTAATCACACAGACATAAACTTAGCCCTGTACGCGTACGCGTACACACACACACACACACTAATAAACTGGAATCTTAGAGAGATATCAATCATACCAGTTATTACAAGTGCCACAGAACTTATGAACTTATGAAGAAGAACCTGAAGTCCTACCTAACTAATATTCCTGGTGAACCAAGTGCAAAAGAGATCCAGGCAATTGCACTTAAGGGAACAACGAGGATACTAAAAAGAGCTCTCGGCTGGTTTCAATAAAAAGCAGAGCAATGTTGGCAGCTGGTTTGGCTGCCCCATACCCAACGTTACAATCTTTAAAGGGAGAAAATAATACATCTAAATAAATACTAATGTACTGAATATCTTTTTAAAATGGTGAAAATTACACATACTCCTGCAAAATAATGTTTTTTACATTAAGGTCAACGTAAAAAACGACATTATTTTTACACTAACCTAATAAAACCACTATTTTCCCATGTATTAAATATGTTTTGCTACATCTGCGCTGTATACACCTCTAGTTTACTTCTATAAGACTAACCGCCTAAAAGAAGTTCTAACTCAATGGTTCCTGAATTGTCTGCCAAGCGCCAGCTCCAGTCACATCACTGCAGTCTTGCGTCCTTTTGTTTGTTTTACATCGATGTACTACAGGAAAAACTGAAGTTTTGCGTCTCAGATTAGAGCGTTTGCATATTAAATGCTCTACTATGATTGAAAATCTATCTTGGATCTAAAGGCCACACCACAGATGCACGTAGTTGTTGCGGGAAGTCTGTTGCAGCTGTCTGTGCTCACTCATCTTCCTTTACTAGCGTTATATTCTTTTCTCCTTAACAGCACTTCTCCAGCGACTGCAGTATTCAACCACGAACTCCCAGTCTGTTGGCTCGATCTCATGTTCACTCCTGACACGGGTGCCGATATCCTTATAGCGTAAGATATTTCTTTCTAGTCAGGAGTCGGTTGCGAACTTAGCATAAAAAAATATCCTTCGTGATCCTCATATCGTTCATTCGACGGGCATTGTTAAGTCACCGGAGTCGTCGTGGAGTGAGCAGAGCTAATAGGTCCGAGATATTTCCCTAATCAAAGTCAGCTTAAGATGTTGTCCTACCAGGTGAGGACTAGAATTTTTACCAATAATTTCACTTAATTCGCTCTGATGAAATTACGGCACGCGTACCAACGACGTAAATACTCCCAATCTACTTGACTAACATCAAAGCAATCTCCTTAAATGTTGAGATCATTAGATGGAAAGCCGCTGTGCTGCACTGACAGTTTCTTTCTTTGGATCGTTTACCTTTTAAATTATTTCTCTATCTACTGATTCTCATACTATGACACTGAAGAAATTTAAATATGTGAACAAACATCTTGCTAATCTGATCTCATCACCTAGTTCTCTCTCCCATAAATGTGACGCATATCGCTGTATCCATTACGCTTCCCTGGCAATATACTTTGTTAAGATTAAACAAAGGTAAACAAAAAATTAAGATCTGCAAAGTATAATTTGGTTAAAGTGAAGATTATCTACAGATGATACCTCGGTGACAAGCAAGATATCGTCCGTTCTGATTAAAGAGTCTCTTCCTCTCGGGATACGTGAAAGTTCTCATTTTCCCATGTTAAGAATAACTTTTTCTCCGCTTTACCAGGCAAGTGGACAGCAGAAACATGAACCTAAAAGAGCAGACAATCTTGATCATAAGCGATTTATATATTCATTTAGTATGTCAACCGACCAGATTTAAAGTTCTTGTAATTATAGAATTATTTTCGCTGCATAAAAAAATTAAACCTTAAAAAACTGTTTTAAAATGAATAATGTACAATATTATCGCCATCAAATATCTCTGCGGGCTTCGTGTAAGGGCTTTCGAGCCTAATTTGCACCGCGAGATTTAGGTTGCCTGATTCATTCTAATCACGATCTATTTATTTTTCAGAGTAAACTTATTTGTTTTGAAAAACATTTTTCAAGGACATGTTTATCTAAGATTCAGTGCAGGCGAATAGAGTGGTACGGTTGCTTGGTGGGGGTCTACACACATGATAACTTATAAGCTAACAACCTCTTATACAACAAGCCAAGCGTTTACCAATTAACCGGCTGTCCACCCCGTCTACTTATCACCCAACAGCATGTCTTGATTGCGCACATGTGGAACTAGGTACACGGCTGTTGTCTTGAATATTTATGACAAGACAAAATACCCGACGTTAATCGGATGACAACATTGTAGAACATATATCGTACAATTATGAGATGCATAAAAAATCTCTTTATGCTAAATCTTTAGTAATAAGTCGTACATAATAGAATTCTTTGATGGCAACAGTTTAATTAACACACAGATGTTCCACAGGCAATTGTAATAGTAGTAGTAGTAGTAGTAGTAGTAACAGCAAGGGGGTTTACGATGGCTAAGTGGATAGCGATACGGACTGACAACCTGGGAGTACCAGGGTGTCAATCTGAATGCCAGTTCGAATGCAGATCGTTCCAGAAATACTCCCACTTCGGAATATTAGCAATTTTCACGGTGTCCCTCCTATAAATAGCCGATGCTTTTTTTTTCTATAAATAAGTCCAACCGGAAAGATATCAAGAGGACGAATGCGAACAATAATCATCTGAGTCATACAAAATGAACGAATGATATCCATCAGGTCAGCTCATAAAGCACGCAATGCCAATAACAACGACTACTACTATTAACCACACAGAATCTATCTCTAAACTATTTAATATTTCCTAGTCTTAAATGTTTTCTTTAATTGATTTAAAACACTCAAGCTTAATTATTTGCCTATATCGAACATTATGCAACCAGGATCAATATCCGCGAGATTCAATCACCTGCTCGAAACGTAGATAAAATACTCGCAGACGCGCTTTCCAGGCATTGCTCAGACGAAAACACTACTCACGATATTATGACACGTTTTCTTGTTGCAAAAACGAACGCATTGTAACCTCTGGCTACTGTCGTTATAAACGCGTGGATTAAACTTCTCAAGCTCGCATCATCTAAGCAGATAGACTCGCTCCTAAATACAAGGAAACCTTGTAAGTAATACACCTATTTACTTCAAAATAATACAAAGATTTCGATAACACTCAACACTAAACTGCATACGTCCAGCCGTTATAAGATTTTTTTTTTGTCTTGACATGTGGATATTTAATAACACTTTCTCTTTCAAGACACATGCACATTTATTAAGTTTTTCCGTTAATTGACTTTTTTGTGATTTGGATTATTCGGACGACTGTTCGCATCTTTAATATTATTCACAAAGTTTCAGACGGTGTAACCTTCGACCTCCTTAAGGTCTCTCTTGTCGAAATCGGGAATTTTTCTATCGAACACGAAAATCGGCACGGGATTTCGAACGAAACTCTTTATTTAATCCACGGAATAGCATGCTCCTGTTCCATCAGTCATGGCTGATTAGAAGTCAGAAGTAATTTACAATTATGCATTGATCGCTGCCTGCACTAAGGAGTAAACCTTCAACCTCTAGAAGAGTGTAACTTACAACTCAATTTTGTTAAGTCCTACAACTCTACTAGGACATGGGTTCCTGTAGATTAAATCCGATGATATCGGATCGTTTTGTTGAAACAAAACCCGTTTTCAATGAACAAAGCTTTGATATTTTGCAACCAGCTAAAACTATATTTAACTAAATATAGCTTACGTTACTCACCTTTACGAGCATCACCTGTGTTCAAAAATTTATAAGTTCATAATTTTTTTTCAAGCGGAATCGTCAGAGTTTTGATTTTTTTTAATTAAATACCCGAATAAAAAAATTCATTAATTTCCTTAGCAAACGCGTATTACAAGCAACATAACCATCTTAAAGAATACGTTACAAATAAAGAATTTTCGAACGGAGAATTTTCAAATTCTAGCAAAATGTTATTTAGAATTATTAACTAATAGCGCATATCATAAGAACGCAAATTGCTAATTTACAAAAGCTCAATACTGACTATGATCTATTTATTTATTAACGCAACCAACGAAACGAAAACATGTTAACATACATCTTTCCGTCATAACTCCTAATTAATAAAACAAAAAAATTTAGGCAAAATTCAACTTTATTACTCAACACCTTTCTTTACATAGGATTCACCACTTATCAAGACCCAGAGGCCACTCGAGGATAAGGATAAAATAGTATACAATAGTAAATGGAGCAATATCATAGGAATCGTCATAGTGTAAATTTGGTAAATTGGATTACTTAAGGGGGTGCCATGAAAATAACAATAAAGCTGAGATAGGCTCGCAGCGTCTCTTTTGTGAAAACGAGGTTGGAAGAAAGAGAAAAGGGCATTCTTTACTAGGCTACAAAGTCTATTTTGAACTCTTTCAAGGCAAGATAAGTCCTTCCTAGCAGATACTGCACAAATGTAGCAACAATATGTCATCCTTGGGCGTACCTGGCTCTTGTACAGGTAGAGAATTGCATCAGCAGTTGGATATCTACTGGATTGATAGAAGGATCCCACCATTTTGTCACCGACCTTGAAAAGTGATTTGATGTAAATGTTCCATTTCAGATCAGAAGTAAAGGTCAAGTCCAGGAGCTTGTCAAAACATGGAGCCTCACCAATACGAAAGCCATTAATTTTAATTGATGATCTTGGACGATAGTCTTTTTATAAGTTCCTCTAAAAATTCAATGCATTTTTTGTAGAACGATTTTCCTTTGGCTTCAAAAGTAAATTCTTTTGCAAGGATACATTCTTTCGAAACCTGTAAAAAGTCAGTAATTACTAAGGGCTAGATCTGAAGAAAACTGATATGAAATAAAATATAGATAACATTGCCATCGTTGCAATTGATTTGTGACACAACGCATTTACTTGGTGAAAAAATATATATTTTTTTATTTGCTACCGTTGACGATTCCTTCCTTCAAATGCTGCGTAATACTATGAAATATTCCCTGTTTAATGTTTCCTTCTGACTATAATCGATTAAAATAAAGACCCTAAATATGGAGGCAAAAATATCTACTGATGTTTGAATCTTTGGTCGCTTTAGACGGCTTTCATCTGATTCACTCCATTCAGCTTATGGGTTTGAGTGAAGTTGTGGATCGATTTTATATCTATTGACGCAAGTTCACGTGTTGAACCATTTGCAAACATCGTTGACGTGTTGGTGTTTGTTAACAGCTTATGAACAAATGCGCTCATCAACAAATATGCATACAAAATGGTGAATACAAAGCTTTCTGCTATTTTCAACTACTCCACCATCACATAACACTTCAATTTTCTATCAGTCCGAAGGAGTCTGTGGACTATTTGATATTTTCAGAAAATACTACTAAGTATGGGCGACCTGGACATTCACCATAATCTGTGTGAGTGTGATCGCGTTTGAAGTTACTATACCCCCTCTTACCTGTAGTTTTGGGGGAGTTTGAATAATATTTCCAAGCCTTTGGAAAGTAGTTTCCCATTAGAAAGCATTGCTTTATCAATACATAAAATTCAACTTTCTCAGCGTTTTGTAACAATACCTTTACTTTTTCCAATTAATAATCCAATGGAATGCAGATTTTTACTTGGGGAACAAAAAGGTTATTTTATGATGATTTTTATTAGTGACTACATCTACATCTCAGGCTTGGAATTTATTAAATGACAGGAAGTGTATAATCACGTTATACATACCACCGACAGGACGACTATTTGCTATTGTCATCTTATCAATCTATACACATGAGATTTCTTTTTAATGAACGTTTTATTAACACATATCATAGGGAGAGAAATACACATTAAGAAGCTGGTCACTGATTTAGGAACAAGGGATACAGAGACAGTCTGAGACTCCTCATCGGGGTTTTCCGGAAAGAACTGATTCCTCATAACTGTCTCGTTCGACCCTCTGACAGGTGCGGAACCAGAAAACGCTTTTCTGAAAATCAAGTAGAAATTCTTAACTTCCGTTTACCAACTGATGTTGTCCTTCAGTTAGATCCGGCAATCATTTTTTCCACATGATTGTGAGCGTCCATTATGCACAACTTAGATGGCTGACCGTTTGGATGTATCGAGTGCCAAGAAAAAAAACTATAAATTGGTAGAACTTGCGAATGATCAGCGATAGACTAGCGTCCTATTACGGATAGAATTTCAGGTATCCGTTCTTCTTAACACAATAACACGGAACTTGAAACTTGTCTTGCTAAATAAACTACTTCTCCTTCTCCCACTCATACTACTGCACTCTTTACAAGTTATCGTCTGATACCATCTGACTAGTTTCTATATCCTAATTCTCTTTCATATATATATATATACGTATGTATAAAGACCTCAACGGCTGATGCGGCGGATGATGACAATAATGACACAACGGCACTGAAGGCGGATGAAGGCTGCAACAGAGGAGGGTCTCCAGTCGTCGTGGTTCTCCATGCCATTGGAATCAGGCCCTCCTCTGCCAAGGGGCCGTGTGGTGGCTGCAGGTGCATCAGTCTCCCCACGTTAAAAGACATCACGCGCAGACGTCCTCCCGAAAGGGAACACATCCTACTCTACATCATGGATGGAAAAGTCTTGTGACAGTTTTAGTCATTAAGCTCCCGGACTGAGGCAGAGAGAGCTCTCCCTTAACTCCCGGATAGAAAAAGTCCTGTGGCGACCAGGAAGTGGTGACGGAGCAGGACAGTGTAGTCTGGCAGCTCCTAGCTACAACCTGGCACATAGGCGGTGGGTGTCAGATTCAGTCGCTAACCTCACGGACCGAGGCAGAAAGAGTTTTTCGGCAGCTGCATCCATGACTTAGCAGCCCTGTTTAGGATCCACTCTGCTCACCCCAGTAGGGGAGGGGGTTAGAAAAGGTAGCCCCCTAAAAATAGCCTACCTAAAAAAAAACCCTGTCTGGACTACCGCATTCCGGGGAGATCACCACCACGCGGTCGGAAAAAGAAAGAAAACCTACGCCCATATTTTGGAACCTGGCATGTGAGGACCCTTATGGATAACAAAACAAGTTATCGACCCGAAAGAAGAACTGCCATAATCTCAAGAGAGCTAAGGAGGTTCAAGATTGACATAGCTGCGCTCTGAAACCCGACTGGCTGATGACGGGCAGCTGAAGGAGGAGAAAGGCGGATACACCTTCTTTTGAAAAGGAAGCCCTGCAGAAGAGCCACGCATCCATGGCGTGGGCTTTGCTATAAAGAACAGCCTTATCCGCCACCTCAATGAGCCCCCTGTGGGCATCAACGAACGCCTAATGACCATGCGCCTGATGCTTGCGGGCAGCCAAATGGCCACTGTGATTAGTGCGTATGCTCCAACGTTATATGCACATGATGAAATAAAGGAGATCTTTTATGCGGACATTGACACCATTCTATCCGGGGCCCCCAAGGGGGACAAGGTAATCCTACTTGGAGACTTCAATGTCAGAGTGGATGAGACCATCAGCACTGGAGAGGAACGCTTGGAAGAGAGGGGGTTGGGAACACTAACTCAAATGGTACACTCCTACTGACAAAGTGCTCAGAACATAACCTGATCATCACGAACACACTTTTTCGACAAAGAACGCATTCAAAACATGGATGCACCCTCGAAGTAAAATCAGGCACCTCATTGACTATGTCATTGTCCGTGCCGTGCCGATGTGATGTGCTGAACACCAGGGCAATGATCAGTACAGACAATTGTTGGACCGACCACCGTCTTATTCGCTCCATCATGTCTATCCATTTAATGCGGCAGCAAAGGATGCAAAAAAGACAGAGCCGACCAAAGCTCAACATCGAGCAGCTGGGCGATATCACCTACCAACAACACCTCCAGGGGGCTCTTAGCGCGGACCTGCCCAAGCAGTATCCGCATGACGCTTAAGAGCACTGGGACAAGCTGTCCTCTGCCATTATAGACTCAAGTAAAATCATCCTAGGACAGAAAAAGCGGAAACATCAGGATTGGTACGATGAAAACGATACCGAAATCCAACAGCTTATAGACATCAAGAGGCAAACTTTTATCACCTGGTAGAATAACATCAATTGCAAGGTTAAAAGAGCTGCCCATGCCAAGGCTAAAGCGGCTGTCCAATTGACAGTCAGGAAGCTGAAGAACCTCTGGTGGATGAAGAAGGCTCAGGAGATCCAGCAGTTTGCTGACTCTGGGGACACCAAAGGATTCTTTGAAGCCACAAAAGTATTATACGGCCACAGCTACCGTTCTCTGACCCCCTTCGGTCTAAGGATGGGCTCA
Organism: Euprymna scolopes; assembly: GCF_053919585.1. Taxonomy (NCBI): domain Eukaryota; kingdom Metazoa; phylum Mollusca; class Cephalopoda; order Sepiida; family Sepiolidae; genus Euprymna; species Euprymna scolopes. The sequence goes on from NC_136488.1 coordinate 90,317,152, forward strand.
CGCTGCTGAAAGGAAAGGGAGAAATAACAAATAGATGGAAAGAGCACTACGAGGATCTTCTGAACAGGGACACCACTCCAGAGATGGATGCCCTTGAAAAACTCCCTCATCAGTCCATAATTGAGAGCATGGGAGAACCACCCAGTCTGGAAGAAATGCGGGATGCAATTAGGAAGATGAAAAACAACAAGGCGGCTGGTTCTGACGGCATCCCAGCAGAAGTCCTGATGAAAAGGCGGACCTGATCTTCTCAGGTACATCCATGCCCTGCTTCTCAAAATATGGGAACAAGAGAAAATCCCTGCACAACTTAGAGATGCCCTAGTTGTCTCCATCTTTACGAAGGAAGACAAGGCAAACTGTGGGAACTACCGGGGCATTTCTCTCCTCTCTACCACAGGGAAAGCCCTAGCTCGGGTTTTGGCCAACAGGCTTATACCCCTTGAAGAAACCATCCTACTCGAGTCCCAAAGTGGCTTTCGCCCCAATAAAGGCACGATGGGCATGATCTTCACTGCTCGTCAGCTCTAAGAAAAGTGCAGGGAGCAAAATTTACCATTATACATGGCTTTTATAGACCTTACTAAAGCCTTTGACTCGGTGAACCGTCAAGCCCCTTTGCTGGTTCTTGCAAGGTTTGGATGCCCAGAGAGGTACATTCGGGTACTGAGACTGCTACATGACAATATGTCAGCTACAATCCTCAGTAGTAGTGGAGATTAAACAGAACCCTTCAGGGTTGCCCCAACCCTGTTCTCCAACTTCATTACTGCTATCCTCCATCTCACGGACAAACATCTTCCCCGTGGAGTTCGGATTATGTACAGAACTGACGGGCGATCAACAGATTCAGGGCCAAAGGTCGAACGAACACCTTATCCATTATGAAGCTACAGTATGCAGACGATAACGACCTTGTAGCCCTCCCAGAAGAGGACCTACAGTGTACACTGGTTGCCTTCACGAGGGCGTAAAAACAGCTAGGACTTACAATCAATATAAAAAAAAATCAAATCCTCCATCAATCACCACCAAACAGTACTCCAGTCTCACCTCCAAACATCTCCATCGACAACGCAATACTGGAAAATGTGGACCACTTCCCATACCTAGGCAGCATCCTATAATCAAAAGCCAACATAGATGATGAAATACAACATCGCCTCAGCTGTGCCAGTGGGGCTTTGTCAAAGCTAAGGAAGAGAGTATTTGAGAACCGTGACCTTCTGGCAAAGACAAAAATCATGATATACAAAGCTGTCTTGCTGCCCACTCTTCTCTATGGGTCGGAGACCTGGACAACATACGAGAGGCACATAAAAACCCTGGAGACGTACCACCAAATATGCCTCCGAAAAATCCTCAGAATCAGTTGGAAGGATCGACGCACCAACACAAGCGTCCTGAGTGAGGCTGACATTCCTACTATCACCGCAATTATTGCTCAAAGCCAGCTCAGATGGACTGGTCATGTTGTCCGAATGCCTCCCAAAACAGATTTTCTACTCTCAGCTTGTTGAGGGAAAGCATGCCCAAAGTGGCCAAAAGATGAGGTATAAGGACAACATCAAAGTAAATTTAAGCGGTTTCACATGGACTTGAGACATGGGAGGACGTGGCTGGGAGCAGGTTGGCATAAAGGAGCGCTACCCACGCGGGTGCTGAGCTTTATAGCAGTATCGACCCGAGTATCACCAAGGAGCAAGTGAGGCAAGTGGTCAGGACATGCGACAGATGTCAGTCGATTCATCCGGCTCCAAGCACGCATGAAGCTGGTCAATTGGGGGCAAGTGGGACCTGGGAGAGGCTGGCATGCGATGTCATCCATTACAGGGGTGGACTTTACCTGACCTGATTGGCTGTGGGCCCGGGCGATTTGCCCTCTGGAAGAAGCTACGTGGAGGAACAGGCAATAAAATAACGGCAATCCTCGATGAGGTGGTTTTGGAGCGATGTCCCGTGGAAGAGTTGTTAACCGACAACGCGACCGCATTCAAGTCAGTAGCAGTGACGGAAGTAATGAAGAAATGGAATATCCAACAATTTTTCAGAGCTGCCTACAGACCCAGTGGCAACGGGATCGTGGAGAGAAACCACCGCACCATAAAGGCAGTTGCGGAAAGAGGAGGCACCTCACCTGAGCAAGCTGTCTACTGGTATAATATATCGGTTCCGCAACTGTCAACGTTCGCATATTCCTGGAGACATCCCAGGGTTGAGTCGGCAAGCAGAAAGGCAGAGGCCACAGAAACCATTAAACTCGGGGATGAGGTATGGTTGAAGCCATCGGGGGCGCGCTGCACCACACAATGAAGTAGAGGTCGCGTGACTGGGAGGAACACTAGAAACAACATTGTGGTGGACGGAGTACCGAGGCATAGTCTCGAGATCAGACCAGTGGAAGACGAAGCAATGGAGGGGAATGTGCAGCAACAGGAGGAGGACGAGCCACTTCAGAGGCCAAGTAGAGAGAGGCGACCGCCACAATGGATGAGAAACTACGAAATATGATCTTGAGATCAGGGAGGGATGTGGTTAGAAGCTAAAAAAAAAAACAAGTCTTACTGTGGGTACTCAGCAAGTGAGTTCAGCGAGTGAGAAAAGGAAAAACAAAGAAAGTGTTCGAATGAGCTTCAATCTATGGTCCCCCCTCGCCAAACTTCGCAAGAAACACTCGTCTAGCTGTAAACACTATCAATAATTCCCCCACTGTTTGTCTGTGCCTAAACCTAAACGTAGATTCCATGAACAAAGCTTTTTTCTTAGAACTGCACGCCTGTGGAATTGTCTTCCGTTTTCCTGCTTTCCGGCTGACTACAATATGGTTGTCTTCAAGTCTAACGTAAATAAGTTCTTGATGAGCCGTTCCATATAAGTTATCAACTTTACCAAATTTTCATTACTATAATGTCCAATTTCATTACTATAATGTCCAATTTCTACTGTACACTCTTTAACCATTATCCTTGAGTGGCCTCTTGGCCTTGATAATGTGGTGATGCCAATGTAAAAAAAAAAAAAAAAAAAAAAGATGGCGGCCAGCATTTTATTACGTGCGTTCTCGCATAATCTCGTGTGCGCGTGAAGCTGGAAACTACAAAACGAGCTTCATTTCTCGGTGCTGAGCGATTCCAGATCGGGAGAGTAGGGGACACGGGAGTGGAGATACTTTCTTAAAATATAATCCTTTTTTGTGGTTTTGAGGTGACCCCCCCCATTACGGAGGTCCACATACATGTGTGTGTGTGTATGTGTGTGTGTGTGTTTAGACTAATATATATATATATATATATATATATATATATATATATATATTGCTCTTTTTCCATATTTCTTCTATTTTCGTATATTCGCGTACACTTTATCAACATGTCCTCTGTATGTGTCTTTTCTAAAATAGCCCTTCTATCTCCTCCACAAAACTAATAAACCGAGAAAATGTGGGTTATAGTGGAATGAAGCGTTACTTATTGAAGAGGATAGAAACCATTCATTACTTTGAATATTTGTATAAAATACTCCTTATATTATTACTGCTTCCCGAAAAGCTAACCGACAATACATGTCCACCATTCCACAATCCGTTCGACAGTGGCGTTTATTCTTCATTTTCACAATAAACGGAGACTTAACTAACTCAACGCATTTATAGACATCACTCGTTAAAACAAAAGTAATAAAAAGCGTGTGCGCGCACTGCAGACGACTATTGTTGCTATCTTTTGCAAACTATCATTGTTTCATTCGTAACCGAGTGCGTCTACAAAATACTTTCATTTATGGACCCGTCGAACTATTTGACTGCATATATTTTCGTAAATATACATCTTCTCCCTATCATTTTTTCTATCTATCTATCTCTTAGTCGGCCAATCTTTCTTCCTTTCTCATTATATGTATATATATATATATATATATATATATATATATATATATATATATATATATATATATAGTGAGAATGAGAAAGAACGAGAAAATGATTAGGTATAAACAAATAGTTTTTACAAGGTTATACACTACAGTTTCTTGTATTCAATGTCAACAATGGTCTGGCACACAGAGTCAATTATGAATTATTGTTTTCATTTTTTTATGCGTTATATATATATATATATATATATATATATATATTAATTTCCAGTATGTTTAATATATCAATCTTTCTCTATATATGTGAGTATATGTGTGAGCGCATCCAGTCTTTCACCAGATCTGCGCATGTGAGTGTATTTGGGCAGAATTTCATGCGTTGAAGTATCAGGCTGTGTGTTTGCGTGCGTGTGTGTATGCGTTGGTTTAGCTGTGTGTGTGTGTATGACCGTGTCAACATGGAACGAGGTTAGTAGAACATGGTGGGGTAGTCAGCATTCTCCGCGTGGGGAATGTAAAAAGAAAAAAAACAAACAAGCAATTGGCAAACCGCTTTTCGGCGTAAAACATGTTATTCCCTGATTAAAAGGATTATTGTCTGCATCTTTCGAATTGGTAAAGGCATTTTCTGAAAACTTGCATTTATTGTTCGCATGTCATGATAAAAATTTCGAATTTTTAAACATATTGCATCAATTACAATGCCTAAATATTTTTACAATGTCTTAAAAAGTAAGAATCCCTTTTTTTTAAGTTGACATCAAATGAATCATTATTACAAATTGAACTGGATTTTGCTGTAACATGCCTAATTATAAAAAATAAAATTATCTAAAACGATATCTAATTAAATTCAATTCATTTGGTAAAAAAATAAAACAATCGTGCTTCAATCGTGATGTACGGAATTAGCAGTAGCTACTTACACAGAACAAGATGCAGTAGCCTAGTGTTTGCCCTGATTCACCTCAAATTATTACGTTGTTGGTATATTTATAACTTCACTTGGAAGTCTATTCCAATATCCAAGATTCTGATTGGGAAAGCAGCTCTACGTCGGCTCAATGGAAATAGGCAGGGAAATAGTTTCTTGTATTGTTCGCGTATATCCCTTTCTGGTACAATCGTGACTAATTGCTACTGAGGTATATGATAATGTCTATTGATGAGATTGTAGGACAAAATGAGATCACTTCGTAATCATCGGCGTTTGGAAGAGTAAAAATGTTTAATTTTCAAGTCGGCTGTTATTGGGCAGATCCGTTAGATGCTCCGCTATTCGAGTAGTCAGGTTTTAAACTAACTCCTGATTCTGTATGTCACGTATTTGATATGGAGAAATAATCTGGACACCATACTTTAACAGTCGTTTAAAGAGAAATACGTAAATAGGGGGATTTCAGTCGTCCTATGAGAAACAGGGTGCTCATTTGTTAGCTGTCTGAATGTAATGCTTATATTACTTGAATAACGAGTCGACCGGAAAGCATACATCTTTAGACTTGTTTACTCACTTAGTGCAGGAGAGCAGTTTCATTATCGAAGGTATAGGGTGACCCCCCCCCCAAAAAAACGGGCCCCAACTCTAATTAGGCCCCGTTTCTTAGTGTTTTGTCCGAATGAAATGAAACTTTGGTCATAACTAGTTTATTATATTAAAAACATCACATCAAAACACTAGTCTTTGGCCTTTTTTCTCCGTTCTACAGCATATGTTCTAGATGGCCTCCATTTAGCTTTTGTTTTTTTGGGGGTCACCCTGTATAAGCCTAACCAGAAAGAAAATAGATTTATACAGGGCATCAGTTATCGATATCAAGATCTAAATGGACCATGTTCAGGCTCGTTTTAGGCTAGACAATAGATAGTCAATTTCTCTTTTACAAGACTAATTCGAGGTCATTTGCAAATCATATCACATTTGCACCAAGCTCTTCTGACATATCTTTGATATAAGAAAAATAACTTGATCCTGCACGGATCATTGAGGAATATCTGCCTGAAAGAATCCATCTCAGATGGAGACTGACATTTGTCTGGCCATTGTATTCCTATAACTAATAAAAGATCGATTCACTTTGTAATAATGGCACGCAATCTACGAAAGATTAATGCAAGAAACAGTAAACGTAGTCACTAGTTTTGTCTTCTCTGCGCCAGCCTCTCGAACCAAAGATTCTCAAGTCCTTCGCCACCCTTACTCAAGGCACGCCTCTATGCTGGTCTATCTTCGGCTAGCTCCTCCCACACATTCACATCGATGCCAAGAGCGATCAGATCCCGTTTCGCCACGTCTTTAAAGCGCAGCACCGGGCGACTGCAGCTTCTTGTTCCCTTTGCCAGTTCGCTGTAGAGGATATCCTTAGAGAGACAGCCATCGGGCATTCTGCGTAAGTACCAAGCCAACTCGATCGTCACTTCATGAGTGTCTGGAACAAGGAGCGGCTGCCGGCATGTCTAAGCACCTCTTCGTACCCCTTAAATGAGGAGCGACACATTTTTTTGTTAAATATAATTATCCACTGACACGTATTTTGTCGCCTACGACTCAGAATGGCTGAATCTAGCAAGATTCGAAATCGAGGCCCCCATTAAAGTTAAAAACATTGAGCCTGTTGAGTACGAAGTAGATTACTATTTTGAAATACGAATGTTGGCGTACATTGAGTCTTCCGGTAGATACTACATCTCACCTGATCTTCATATATATCTAGAGCATGTCTTCCTGTTTGATCAGGCTATTTTAAATGAGACAGTGAGGCTGGCTATGCCAAAACCAGCTTCAATTAATAACCTCGCAGCACTACTCATCCATCCTGCCTCTGATGACTAGATGGTCTTCTTCGTTCCGTGCTGTATATAACGCTCGATTATTTTATGAAAAGTCATGCATTATTGTTTATGGCAGGCAACAACTTCTCTTACTAGAGTGCTTAAGCAACAAAAGGTAGAGGTATGTGTGTACAGATTTTTATACACCTTTCGCTGGATAATTGTGAACGTGACTGCCAAAAATATAAAAATCTTCTAAGAAGTCCGCGTATCAAACCCACTTATAAAGTACTTGTGCCCCTCTTAAGTACTAACTACAAAATACCCCTGTTGGATACTTGCATAGCAGCAATATATAAAAGCGGGAATCTGACTTTAAAAGAAACACTCAGAAATAAAGAATTACTGGTATATAAAAAAAGTAAACAAAAATGCGAGTTCTTCAAAAGCAATGGATACGTGTAAATAGTTTTGTTCAATAAAACTTCGCATATGAGATTTTTATGAAGAATACTCGTGTCTAACGTAAACTCGCCTGCTTTGCTAATGATAATTATTCTATTTGACATCTGGACTAGTGAGATCAAATCTTGAGTACTCTCTGATTCGCTTACACTACGTGAACTTTTTTTTCTGTCAACAGAAGATAATAAATTCATGAAACGATGTCTCGTTATTAAAGGAAACAGAGAGAAAGAGAGAGAGAGGGGGGGGAGTGAGTGAGCGAGAAAGAAACAGACCGATTGCCATTGAAATAATACCCTACCTGAGCGCTTATCCTTCAAACTCACAGGCATACCATGAATTATAACAAATACATTGAGGGTATTGCCAAGGCTGCTGCGAAGAAGGTGAGCTCCGTCTACTGTGCTAGAAAATTAATCACACTATTAGAGTATCCTGTATATTTAAAAATACATGATTCGACTATGCATGGAGTGTAGTTATACATCTGGGATGTTGTATCTGTCTTTAGTATCTCACCTTTAGAAACGGTCCCCAAAAGAACCTCCCATCCCGCACTATTCGAAAGGCTCCAACCTCTGTCCCATTCAATGTTGCATCCCAGAGTTTGATCTTAACAGGTACTTTAATGAAATGTGTTCTTGTAAACTTTTAGCACGTGTGACCTCTCGACTAACATACTCCCGACCTACCCGAGAAGCAGCAAATCGCAGCCCTTCTTTATCGAGGATATATATCCGACATGCCACAAAGTCTTCTATTCTGCTTATTTATCCTTCTGAATTCATCCTATTGCCTGCTTTCCTGACTGAACAAACCTGCAGAGGTTTAAATCTAATTTTAACATTAGACCCACAGTTCCCTGTTAGATATGATCCCAAATAGTAGCCCCTAGCATCTAAGTTGCAATATGATTTGTTTGGGTGTGGAAAAATCGTAAAACAAAGTGGTTGAATAAGGAGATAAACATACTGCTCGAAAATAAGACGTTCTGATTGGATAAAACTTTTAAACATTTACTGTTTTCGTATTATTTGGATTCTTCGGAACATTGATCAAAATAATACGAATAACCAATCATCATCTCACAACTTCATAACCAACATCCACTGCTGCATCTAATACAATGCATGACATTTTCGGTAGATAAATAAACGAATTTTTATATAATGCGAACATTCTAATATTTTATCCATATAATCATTTTATTAGGAATAATCGTCTATAACGTAAACATTTAATCTAGTCTCGTGAATTAATCTTGTGAGCAAGCGTTAATTGATTAAAAAAATATAAATGATTTTATTAACAAACTAGAAAAGATTTTAAATCGACAACACATTACATTGCCTGTGATTGTGCTTTAGAGAAAAAATGAAAGAAAGAGAGAGCGATTGAGATTTAGATCGAAAGAGAAGTATTGAGATTATTTATTTATTTATTTATTTATTTGAGGACTGTTATCCTCGTCTTCATAGTTGTTTCACAACGTTTCGGCCAACTATTCCTCTGGCCTTCATTGGATTACTTGGCAAAAACTTGATCAGATGAAAACAACTATGGGAGAATACAGTCAAGAGACTCAGCATCTTTATCCCGTCGCTGTTAACTACTTGACGAAGGCCAGAAAAATAGTTGGCCGAAACATCTTGAGACAACAACTATGAGGATGAGGATAACAGTTCGCAAATAAATATACAAATTACTCATCTCAAAGGATTCCAACAAGGAAATAATATAAAGAATATAGAGGTATTGCAATTGGGAGAAAGTGGCAAGAAATATTGAGAGTGAGATTTTGAAAGAGAAATATAATGAAAGAGTAAGAATGAAAGAGAGAGAGAGAGAGAGAGAGTAAGAGACTGAAAGAATAAAAGACTTACGTACTGGAGGAGAGAGACAATGAATGATACAATGGCCTAACGGGCAAAACGGATTGTTTGACAATGACACGTTCTAATTGGACAACAATTTCCAAGACATTCACTGCTTTGATACACAAGTCTTAACATGTTCGGTCATTATATGTACGGAATTTTAAAATAATGAGAATATTTTCGTTTTTTTTTAACGTTTGACAATATAAAGATGGCATTTCGTTGAAGAATTGTAAGAAAGCATCACATTACCCGTTTACTCTAAATCTATAATATAAATCTGGCCTGTCTGTTTAAATGTATGCATGTATGTATGTGTGCAAACACTTTCGACAGAGGTGATGGATTTTCACAAGATCGGTATCGTTTGTAAGCTCGACCCTTCGGAGGATAAATATCGAAAAATTGGCCGAAAACGTTAATTCCTTAACCCTCAACTGGGCACTTTTCTATAGGGAGGGGTCGCTTTTGTCGCCAATATTTTCGAAAGTCATCCCATCTTTTCGGTTGACTAGCCTTAATTTAAACCGATGTCACTTCCGGTTTGGCGATGGACGCAAGGAAAAAAGATATCACGTTTTTTCCACGTTCTTTTCCTCCTTCTCAGTACGGGTTCGAGCCTGTCTGACTACCACCACTTTTTTTTTTTTTTTTTTGCTCAACACATCTCCAAATACTCGGGCAACGCTGGACACCCAGGCTAGTATTAAATAAAGTAACTTCCCTCTTGTTTTCGGTTGAATAGATTTTGTATAGAATATGTTTCATAAGCGTTTTATAGAACGTATTGTTCAGTGTTATTAGGATTTGTGCATTTAATCCTGATTCATACTTTGTCTGTTCAATTAGGAATAGATTAATTGCATAAACTCTCCGCTTCATATTTCAGATGAACTCATTTCTCCGTGTTATCAGCACAAACGGTTATTAGTGTCATAGTGTTCAATATTCACTGTTATATTTTTACTTTCTGTCTGCCTCGCTTTCTTAACCTTTCATGTCGATGCCATCTTTATTTTACAAAACATTACAATGTGACCTTAATTAACGTAGTTTTGCTCATACATTACCACAGTTATTGATAGTACATTTCATATTTTATTATTAAAATAACGTTAATTTTATACCCTTATTCATCTGAAAACAAAACTCATACATACTTATCATATTATATTTCTTATTTATTGACTAAAGAAAGAAATATACAGTACAAGAAAAAGAAAGAATGGGAAAAAATACGGTAGAGAAACAGATTCCGACAATGACGCGTTCTGATTGGATACAATTAAAAAAAAAACGCCGCTTTCTTTCACACAGTAATCGATATTGTAGACATTTAAAGTTTAATACAACGAGAAGTTACGCTTGATAACTATAGAATGTTGTGTCTATGTATGTATATTTCTCGTCTACATGTAATTCTGAATTATTTAGTTATCCATTAATAATATTAATTATATTTATTAATCTAATATATAGTGCCATAGCAATAAAATAAAAGGAAACTAAAACCAATTTTAAACAATCCTATCAAAAGATTATATTTTGAATTATTTATCTCTACACCATTCGACCGAACAATGCCGAATGGATACACTGATATCTCCTTTTAATGTGTATAAAACTTATGTTGGATAATAAATTTAAATATTATTCTATTACCGTTTAATTGTTTCGCTGATATCAACAGTGAAATATTTTTCTATATCCTAGACGGTATGATTCGAAAAAGTGATTTTAAACTGTAAGATGTTATTGAAAATGTGGTAGCTTCCTTCAGTTTTTACAAACCCCTGCGCGTGGATTTTTTGTTGCAAGAGTTTCACAATCTCCAACCACATCTCTACGTCGGCGTTGTTAAATACTAGTGGTAACTGGATGTTCACGACGACCAAAACAATGCAAAGATCAGTGGAGAGCACATACAGCGCCTAAGATTCCCAAATGGTCACCATCTGGGATTATCCAGGCTCAAGATTCTTTAACCAGTGTTGTCAACCTGATTATGCTATCATATATATATATATATATATATATATATATATATATAGTCACACACTTGGCGTTAATCTTGTGTAGCCAGCGCCATGTTCCAACATTTCAAAATAAAACCGCAGAGAGACAACGTGCGACTCTTTACAGACTTTTCTTTCTCCAACTTTACAGAATGGCAAGGAAGAAAAAAAAGAAAACATACTGAGGATGGGGTTTTACTCCGAAATATTTAAATTATAAATTTCAAGTAAGTAAAATATGTGTTTATTTCCTAACTAGCGGGGGATATCCGACGTTGCCCGGGTGTTTGGAGGTGTGCGTGTTAAAAAGAGGTGTAAAAGAAAAAAAGTTTTGGCCAGAAGGTCAGATTGAATCCCGAAGCCTTGTAACGAATGTGGAAAAAAGCCAGTCACATAACCATCTGTGCCATGATGAAGAGGAACTGATAAGGGCGTTATATGAAGGTTTATGAAGCGCAATGAACAGGTGCGAGGAAATCTGACTTGCAAGCCAAAGCATTCGTGGACATACAAAAGAAGGGAACACACACACACACACACACACACACATTTTCGCTTTTATATTTAGAGATGCCCCCCCTGGTTTACCTAATATATGACGGGAGTAAAATTTCTGTAAATTCAAACAGCGGATTTTATTTTGTAAACTAAATAAACCCGTAATGATTTATGTTTAGTGTCCAATCTAGCGAAGAAATGAAACTGTATCCCCCCTGGTAAGCAAAAGGACCCAAATATGTATGTTATTTTTATGTGTTCTATACGCGTAAAATTGAAAGAATTAATGGCAAAAATGGGAAAAAGAAATGTAAGAAAGGGTGTTAAGAAATCACTTGTATGTATCTAGGGTCCAAGAAAAAGTGGAAAAAAATGAAAAAAAAATGAAGATAGTCCTCCATAATTTGACCCTAATTATCGTGAGTTCCCGTCTAGCATTGCTCGGACGAGACCGGCAGTCATCGGCGTCAGCCACAGAGTACAGGGAAAAAACAAAACAAGGAAAGAAACAAAACTAAGTGGAATGAATACAAATGGAAAAAAACCCCAGAAAACTTATCGTGTAAAATGCAATTATTTTCATTTTATTTTGTTTTTTTTTTGTTTTTTTTTTGTTGGTTTGTTTTCTTCAATAAAATCAAAGACACAAAACAAACCGGAAAAAGTACAAATGCGTAAAAAAGAAATAAATAAAACCAGAAAACCGATAGTGTATAACGAATAAATGTTTAAGAGATTTTATTCATAATTGTTTTTTATTGTTGGTTTGTTTTATGGAAGAAAAGTATTTTTTAACCGTATAATTGTAAGGTGTAATTATAACAGTTTGTTATGTGTTTGGTTTTTTTAAATTTTCTTTTTTGTATTCTTTTCTTTGTGGTCGCGTTTTACCAATTAGAATGTAGTCTGGTTCCATATCGATAGCGTAATAGTAATTGGGCTTATGAAACTACCATAAAATCAATGCATAGAAATAAAGATTGAATGAGTAACTAATCCGAAAAATAAGTCAGCTCTCCCCCCTAGTATAACGTATAAAAATCACTGTAAACATAAAAGGAGAAATGCAGTAAATAAAATATGTAAATCGAGTAATTGTTTGAACATTCGAAGAACCCTAGCGGCTGACTGTTATAGCTCGTTGTAAAACCTAGAATCCAATGTTAGTCGTTTCGTTTAAGTAAACCTTCGAATCGCAGGCCCCCCCAAAAAAGTAAAAAAAGAAAAAAGAAAAAAAAGAAAAAAAGAAATAAAAGAAACGGTATAAGTAACCCATGTAATAGAAAGTTGCGTTTCACCCGACGCTAAAATGCCATTCCATTTTTAAGCAACTAAGAACTCCAACCGGTGTTTCCTCCCAAATTCCCCTGTGGACGTATCCGCAACGGTGTTGAGTGGTCGCGGGGAAGTATGAACGTAATAGAGAGAAAAGATTTTACCAGTTCCATTGATTTTTCAGGTTTTGACGATGAACTCTCACCAGAAAAAATATAGAAATGTACGATTATCGACGAAATGTAAAGGTAATAGACCTATAGCACACCTCAGATCATGTGCTGCAGTTTGTGTACATTACATTTGCACGAAATGTCTTGAGTTTTAATCCTATTAAGGTCAAACTCACACGGGAAAAATGACTTCGTTTTATTTAAATAGATAGATAGATAGAAGAAGATAGATAGAATAGATGGATAGATAGAATATAGAAGAGAAGATATTGCCTTGTGATTTGACTTTCTAGCGCACTTGATGCGTCTTTTATTCAAATTAAATCAACGCTTCTATAATTGAACTCACACACAAGATTATATATATATATATATATATATATATATATATATATATATATGTATATCGCACAATGTCTTAGACTTGTAGAGCTGATGCTATAATTGACTTATTCTCTGTTGGTCTGGGGTATATTTCTACGCATTTGTAGAAAGTTCACTTTCTGAGGCTTTACCTTTTCCCTCCTTAAAATGATTAGTTTATTACTAACAGCCTCAGCGCCTCTCTCATAGAATGCTTATGTAGATCTCCATGCAATTTTTATTCGGCCAGAGTGATCTCCTGGTTTCAAATTCCATTAGTTTCTAATCTTTTTCCAATATCAGCTAATTTGATTATATTTGATTCTCATGTAAAACCCCTCGAGGAAGACGAGGGAAGTAATCGTGAGTGGGTAAGTGCATCGTTAGGAGGCTGTGAGCGGATAACTAACAGAAACCCGTCTAGATAGATATTTTGTTATAAAACTCAAATTATATCTATAGAACCTTATGTGTATATTACGAATATGTGCGTTCTCCAACTTCAAAAACGCCCATTCAATTTCAAAAATGCATAGTGGGATTGGGAAACAAACATTCGTACACTTGAAAAAATTGTATGTAAAAGCTTCTCAGAAAATTATATATATATATATATATAATATATATATATTATATATTATATATTATATATATATTATATATTATATATATATTATATATTATGTATATTATATATATTATATATATATTAGATATATATTATATATATTAGATATATATTAGATATATATTATATATATTATATATATATATTAGATATATATTATATATATATTATATATATATTATGTATTATATATATATTAGATATATATTATATATATAATATATATATATTATGTATATATATAATATATATTAGATATATATTAGATATATATATAATATATATTAGATATATATTAGATATATATATAATATATATTAGATATATATTAGATATATATATAATATATATTATATATATAATATATTATATATATATTAGATATATATAATATATATATTATATATATATTAGTATATATAATATATACATAATATATATATAATATATAATATATATATAATATATTTAATATAATATATATAATATATAATATAATATATATAATATATAATATAATATATATAATATATATAATATAATATATATAATATATATAATATATATATATATATTATATATAATATATATAATATATATGTATAATATATATAATATATATATATATATTATATATATATAATTTAATATAATATATGTATAAATATAATATATGTATAAATATAATATATGTATACATATAATATATATAATATATATAATATAATATATATAATATAATATAATATATATAATATAATATATATAATATAATATAATATATATAATATATATATAATGTATATAATATATATATATAATATATTTAATACAATATATATATAATATATTTAATACAATATATATATAATATATTTAATACAATATATATATAATATATTTAATACAATATATAATATAATATAATATATAATATAATATATATATAATATATATATAATATAATATATATATATATATATAATATAATACATATATAATATATATATAATATATAAATATAATATATATAATATAATATATAATATATATAATATAATATGTATAATATAAAGAGAACGAAAATCAAAACTAAGTTGAACTTTACAATCCAAATTTATTGTTCGACTGAATACTCAAAAAAAAAAAAACAATTTATAAAGTTCATATTTCACGGTGTTTCAAGGAATGCTATTGTTATTCTCATCAGAGGACTGAAAAAAATAGAATATCATTCTTTGAAACTGAGGGATAAGGACTGTCAATTTTTTAGGAGTATTCAGTCGAACATCAGATTTGATTGTAAATTTCAACTTCCAGTTTTAATTCTCTTTCTCTTATAAGCTCTTATACTCTATTGCGTATTGAAATTTTTTATTCGGTTTGGATGAAATTATCTCTATATAAATTCTGGTATCTATAGTTTACATTGTGTATATCAGGTAAACACTACATCTTTTTGATTTCATTAATATATATATATATATATATATATATATATATATATATATATACATACATCTACTTCCATGCAACTAGTAATTAATATATTTTCACCCCAAACAAGGCACATTGCCACTTTGATGTAGGGGGCTACTACCAGGGGTAACATCTACTGGGGTACTACTCGGGTATTTGGGCTGCAAGGTGTCTGTTAACGTTACACTTGAACTTCTGCACGTCAGTACAGTTATAGAAGCAGGGACTCTGGAGGGAATTCCAAAGTCTATCGGTTCTGGGAAAGATACTACTGGAGTAGAAAGACCTTTTACATCTAGGGATCTCTACTGTGTGGTGGTGAGATTTAGCTGCATTTCGGGTTTGTCGAGGGTGTTTACGTCGAGGGGGCAGAAGTGCTTTCAGTTCATCGGATCATTCTTCATTAAAATACTTGTAGAACAGGCAGAGGGATGCAACATTTCGTCGATGGGACAGAGGCCGAAGCTTAGATGCCAGTTCAGGCCATATCAGATTGGCGACTCTTGAGCGAGAGACTAGTAGCAGATGTACCAGCCCAAATATGACAGCAATACTCCATACATGAGCGAATGGTAGCCTTATAGAGGTACAGGATACTTTCGGATGTTAGTAATTTTCTAGCACGGTAGAGAGAGCATACCTTCTTTGCAGCGGCCCTGGCAATGCTTTCAATGTAATTGTTGCAACTCGTGTTTCCTGTGAACGTTAGGCCAAGGAGTTTAAAAGATGTGCTCTCAGATAAAGTATCGTTGGCCATTGCTATTGGTGGCAGAGAAGGTTTCTTGTAATTATTGAAAGAAACTAGTTTAGTCTTGGCTGCATTGAACGTAACCATCCATTTTTGTCCCCATTCCACTACAGATTGGAGGTCATCCTCTAGTGTTTCTTCCAATTCTTTATATATGTGTTCATTTGTTTTCCTGTGATGCCTGTTATAGAGTGTGGTGTCATCAGCATATATACCCATCTCAGAGGCAATTTTGTCGGGAGGTTCATTTATGAATATTAGGAACAACAGAGGTCCAAGGATAGAACCCTGGGGCACTCCCGTATTTATATCATATTGTTTAGATGTACGACTGTCGAGGACAACCTGAATTTTTCTCGTATCTAAGAAGGATTTAATTATGTTTAGTATTTTACTAGTGATACTGTATAAGCTAATTTTCCTGAGGAGACCCTCCTGCCATACCCTGTCAAAAGCCTTTGATATATCTAGAGCTACCGCTCTGCCCTCCCCGGCTTTGTCCAGTGAGTGGTATATACGTTCAGAGATTACAGTTCGGATGTCTGCTGTGGAACGTGCTTGTCTAAATCCATATTGTTTGTCAGTCAGAAGTTTAGCATCTGTAAGGTGATGGACTAGAGCATGGTTAATTATGGTCTCAAATATTTTGGCAAAAAGTGGGAGGAGGCTAATGGGGCGATAATTTGATGGGTCTGTTCTTTCGCAAGAATTCTTGAATACTGGTACCACAGAAGCAGTTTTCCAACAGCCCGAAAAGCAAGATTTATTAAGGCATTTGTTGTAGAGTTTGAAGAGAACTGAAGCTACTTCAGCTGTGCACTCTTTAATAGCACAGCTGGGATGAGATCGGGTTCACATGTTTTTGAAGTGTCAAGGTTTTTTATGATAGCATGCACTTGAGCAAGGGTGATTTTCAGATCGTCTAGCGTGGCGTCTGTCCGCATAGGAAAGTCAGGTAGGGGATGGTTGAGAGGGCCCAGTGTGGAGTTTGAGCCAAACCGACTTGCAAGAATGTTAGCCTTGTCGGTTGCTGAGTAAACAACCTCGTGATTGTTGGTTAGTGGGGGAATTATTGATTGCCCATTATTTATTGATTGAGATTGTCGGACTGACTTCCTCATCGTGGTTGTTATAGTCACAACATTTCGGTCGTTTTGCCCTTCGGCCTTCATCAGGTGTTTTGTATCGGACTGGGGAACCGTTTGTTAGGAATCTCGAACCCAACCCTTTATTATTATTACGGGGGTATCGTGTTCGGACTCCAGCTAGGCTCTGGGACATAGTTTCTCAGTTACCCAAAAGTGCTGAGTTCAATCCAGAACGAAGGCAGTGAAAAGTAACATTCAAAACAGAGAATCAGCAACTATGTCCCAGAGTCTAGCTGGAGTCCGAAAACGGTACCCCTGTAATAATAATAAAGGGTTGGGTTCGAGACTCTTAACAAACGGTTCGCCAGTTCGATACAAAACACCTGATGAAGGCCGGAGGGCAAAACAGCCGAAACCTAGACGGATGATCTGGGAAGATCTACTGGGTCCCTCAGCACTGAGAGGGTTTGCTCCGCGCCTAATCCAGGTATTTCTGCGACCCCGCGTGGTTAGTTAATGTTACTGGGTTACTTTATAGAGGTCATATATCTGCTGAATAGTTGCACTCCTCAAAGTTATTAAGGGGCATTGCTATTTCATTGTTACTGGATAAAGGGGTTAAGTAAAGCTCATGCAGTGTAAGCAACTAAGTTTGTAAGCAGGCTTGTCAGGAGTTAATGTGGTTTGCGGCTTTCCCTTTATTTTATGTATGTTAGCTTAAGTATAGGATAACGTTACAGTATGAGTAGGTATTAAAATTTAACTAAGAGTTGTGCCTATATATATATATATGTATATATATATATATATATATATATATATATATATATAATGTAATATATGTAATTTATTTCCATCCAAAACTAAGAATTTTATGATCTTTTTTTTTCACTTTCTCAACCCCCTATTTCAGGGAATATCACTAGAACTTTCTAAGATCGTGTGTAATACTTTTACTCGATCCACCTCCGCCACGAACGTCGACCCTACGACATGTCCCATTTTTGAGTAGGATATATATGATTCTTTGATACTAGAAAATGTATCTTGTTTAACGTTTTGCGTAAAATGCAATTGGAAAAATACCCTTTTATAATAATTTTATCAACGGTGATCGGACGACCCCAGGTTTAAAACAATTTATGGAGTTCAAAGTAAGTACGAACAGATTTTCCATCAACAACAAAGAAGAATAATCGGGCTAGATGACGTTTTAGCAGACCTAAAATAAAACAGTTACAAAAAGAATAAAGGCAGATAATTATTTCCAGTTACTTTTCAAACACCGAAACCATTTTATTTTAAACTAGCGGTTGCGCCGATTCGGCACACAACGCCGAGTCAAACACAAAACAGAATACACACAACATCAAGTACACACAACATCAAGTACACACAACATCGTCTTCCAATTCCCATATTCACAAAACGAAATCACTGAAAAAATACCTTAATTAAGGGTAACGATAGTGAGTAAACGTTGGATAGAATGATGGTTAAAATTATTACGAACTTTCCAGGATTCGAACCTGGAATCTTCTGATCCGTAGTCAGACGCGTTATCCATGGCGGCACAAGTCCTGTCTGTCCTTATGGCGAAAGATGTAACCGCGACTGTATATAGACAGTGCCGTTGACATGGATAGGTAACCTTTTCGACAATTACACGAAACGGCCCCCAAACCCTTATTTCGGGCTTTTTGTGTGATTGCGTTGTTCGTTACGAAATATATAAGGACTTACAGGGAAAAAAAAGAATTTTTCAATTCGGTGCATCCATTCAAAAGTTTTATTGGTACACACACACACACACACACACACACACACACACACACACACACACACACAAATAAATATTTAGATTTTTATTAACAGTATAGATTAAATGGAAAGATTTTTTGGTTCAAGCTCATTCTTTGAAACACTAAAGGCCATTAACAATGCACTGTTGCATGAAAATAACATTTTGAGATATTTTAATTAAGATTTTATGTTTTATAGATAGCATTTAGTTTTAGTAATGGTTGCCACGCTGATCGGCGGGGGAGGAGATAAAAATTCTCGGGGTTCAGAAATATTTTCTTCGCTGGCAATCATCAAGATTATGTCTTGTGAAAAAAATACATATACAAATAATGAAAATGTGTCTACATGTGCGTAGATGTGTTATTTTGGAGACAAACAAATTCTAGCATTTAACCCCGCCCCTCTTCCAACCTAACAAAAACAGTCTCGAACGCCAAAGTTGAAGTTTAGGCATTTGGTTGAGATTCCGATGGAGTCAATAGTCAATTTTTTTAATGTTTTCTTTTAAAAGTTTATTTGTTTAGAAAGAAAGTGTCAGAGAAAGTTTACAGAGAGACATCTTTTCTT
Source organism: Euprymna scolopes (assembly GCF_053919585.1). Lineage (NCBI taxonomy): Eukaryota > Metazoa > Mollusca > Cephalopoda > Sepiida > Sepiolidae > Euprymna > Euprymna scolopes. Next base: position 90,336,779 of record NC_136488.1, read on the forward strand.
TCTCGTTTTTATATTTTTTTAAAGATGCTGTCAAGGATGTTGCATATTCTCGCGCGACACGACGGTATGGATGGGCTGGAGTTGGGGCTCATCATTTTGTTGTCATTTCTCTCTGCAAAGATCTGAAGTAATGGCAGTCATTGTTCGAGAGTACGTAACACTGAGACCTTTGTCAACGGCGACTTCAAAAAGCGCGCCAAGCGGAAACAGCTGCATCAGGCGATGTCACACAGCGCATGCGCAACAGAAATGTTACAATGTGCTTCTCCAAAAAACAAAAAATAAACATGGAAAATTAGGCAAACTTAAATTTTTTTAGTGTTCCATATTTAATATATATATATATATATGTATATTAGTGATGAGACGATTCAAATTATCGATTCCAAGTCTAGTTAAATCTCTAAATATTTTTTCCTTTACAAAGGGTCACCACTTATCAAAGCCCGGAGACCACTCGAGGATATGGGTTACTGAGTGTATAGTAGTCAATGGGATAATTTCTTAGTAATTTAACTATAAAAGTGTTATTTTGTACCCGATTACCGTAAAAACAGATCTTAAATGTGTCTATATTTTCTTAAACGTAAAACAGACTTATGGGGAGGTTTTAGAGGAAGATTTTAGTCTTACTGGAAGTTTAAAATCAATAAATATTTTTTTATACTTCGCGCAGTGGAATATGTTTCTTAAACCAAAATCAAATAAAGATTTTTAGGAATCTGTTTTGGCTAACGCTTTCCGCTACCGATTAATCGTCCCAACGCTAATATATATATATATATATATATATATATATATATATGGTATTCTGAATCCAAGCTCAGAAAACGGGAAACTGGGAATTAAATATATAGCTACCCCTTATATAGTAGAATGAACTATATGACTTTAACAGAATATTGAAAGCATAATAGCCGATTAGTAGGATGGATCTTGTCCTTTAAACTTATTGCAGATAAAATGTTGTGGAAATGAATTTAATAAACTCGATTGAAATGTTCGAAGAAATCAAGGCAAAAAACAAACGAGGATAGTGAATTATCGTCTAAAAGACGATATTGTACTTACTTGGATATAAACTCATCGGCACCAAAATAACGATATCGTAATATTCCACAATGCTGAAAATGAATCGTCGTTTCAGTGTCATCCCCTTTCCTCTCATTGGTCTAATGAAAATAACATCTGTATAAACAAGATAACATCTCTGAAATGATCGCACACTATCCCTGTTTTTTTTTTGCCTTGATTTCATGGAACATGGATTTATAATAATTAACATACGCAACATTTAATCTATAAATATATATGTGCACACATATACAAACGCCTTATCAATGACATGAAGTTTTGATCTGTATGTTTAAAAAATAATGATAATCTTACATTGAAAGAAAACAAAAAAAAAACTTTTAGGTTCAAAATCTCGTTTGTATATTTTCAGCTGAGGAGTTAATACAATTATCTATTCTTAGGATTAACAGCGTCTCTCTGATCTAGAGATTTTCAGGTCATCAGACTATTTTTAATAAAGAAGGGAAAGGGGGAGTCGTATGTGACAATTCCTACATATACCAATACGACATAATCACGTTGACACACTGGTTCTTGCTAGATCAGAGAAGTTAAGCGTCGTTGAGCCTGGCCAGTGTTAAGATGGTTGATTATTTAGTAAGATAAGATATACTGAAGGATCAAGTACTGTTGCATGTGCTTTGGAGCCTGGAAAAGAGTAGACATTGTTATTGGCCAAGATACGTCATGAAATAATGCAACGTTCCCCACGGCCCTACGGAATGGCACGTTTTAAAAATCGATAGCTTAACTTCGGAATTATGTTCGATATGTGTTAAGGAGCATTTTTTGTGTGTGACGGTTTTTTATGCACTCCATTAATTTGCAACACATTTGTTCATTATTTAGCACTTTTTTGCTATCATATATATATATATATATATATATATATATATATATATATATATATATATATAAACAATGGTGAACGATTAATAATTGTGAAGTTGAACTTTTATAGGGGGGGGGAACGTCACGAAATGAACAATTGTATGTACGATCGTTTCTAAAACGATATCCCTTTATTCACTCAATATTTTTTAATAAAATCATCGCGAAATAAAGTAAAATATTTCTAGATATCGTCTCCTCGTAAGCACAAATGGAGTGGTGCTGTTGTTAAGATTGGGAAAAACACCAATATATATATGTATGAGAGAGAGAGAGAGAGAGAGAGAGAGAGAGAGAGAGAGAGAGTCGATAAAGAGATAAAATGAAGGCATAAAACTATAGGGATATTCATTGATTTATTCATTTATTTAATAAGGGTAAACATCAATTAGGAGTGTTATGTAAGAGGAAACTACTACATGGATTTTAAAGCCCAATGCTTCTAATCAGGAGGGTAGAAAAGAGCCTAAGTAACATAATAGTGATCCGAAGTCTAGTGAAGGTTACATTAAGAGCGAAATAAATTATAGAGTCTGTTTGGGAGAAATATATATATATATATATATATATATATATATATATATATATATATATATATATATATATGTGTGTGTGCGTGTGTGTGTGTGGAAATATATTTTATTATTTCCTTATGGTATATACCAATCCTTATTTAAGCTCAATGTAATTACAGAGCAATACAGTGAATGAATGACAAAAGTCTATTCTAAGGTTCATGATGTTGACCATCTTATAATTTATTTCTTTTAATTCAGTTGACATTTAAAATTCTGGACAGTATGTTTTGTAACGAAAATCAATCGTTTAATTTTTGTATCAACTATGTAATCTATTTTGCCCTTTACTCATCAGAAGAAATTGCAACAATCAATGAGTCAAAAGGAAATAAAGTGCGTTTCGACATTAAAATTCGAAAATTGGAAAAGCTGTAAATACTTTATGTTTCCATTACGCCATTTTGAATTTTCACGAAGCCACCTTTTGCTCCATTTCTCCAGCCTCTACCTCAGGTCCACCAAACAATTGCCAAGGGAATAAAGGGGATTAAGAATTATTTCACGCGGAATTCGGACGAGTACAATGATAATCTAGAGTGGTCGCACGAGCGGAAGTCGTAAACTTTTTAAAGACTCTAGTTGATTGCTTTAGTTATAATTCCGTAAACAGTACCCATTTTTAAGTATTCTAATAGAAGCTTCATAATTATAATTAAACTAGCAGTACCCGTTAACCGGTGTTGCCCGGTTGAAGTATGACAGATCAAGAACAGAATCGTTAAAAGACCCCCCTTTTTAATGACAGCAAGTTGAAGCCACTGTCTGTGATTGTCACCACCATTGGTTACTGGGGATTAGTGTTGGTTTAGAGCGATAACCTGCCTTTACTGGTTGATTCTAATGAAAGCATTTATTAACTCTTTAGATTGAGCAACAACAGAGGTAGATAAATATCTTCGTCCGATGACAGAATCTTTCAAGTCAGTCATCGTTTGTATACTCCAAGCATTCTTTCTAAACGTACCCCTAGCACTTCTTCTAAATAATAAAATAGTCTACTAAAAGTAAAAGCAGTAAATAAAAACCGAAATATATTACAAATACGTGTTTCCGTAGCACAAAAAAATACGTTGAAACCTGCCTGCATAATAGTTTTGTGTTTTACCTTATTCGAAAATGTTTATTCAGAAGGTGCCGACAAGATAAGTCACAGCTTTGAAGCCTACGTAATCGATCAAGAACATGACATTAAATTTTATCGTCAACAGGAATAAAAAAAATGCCAAAAAAAAAAACACACACACACACAAAAAAAAAAGATAGCAGCAGCAAAGTCTTGATAATCGCTCCAAAATAGAAAAATTATTTGTACACGTAAAAGATATTTTTAACGCCGTTCTAGGTAGTGGAGAAGTGGCTGTCGGTATATTGTGCCTATTTACAGTCCCAAACCAGTGTTGTGTTTACGTTTTGAGAGTGTTCCATCAGTAAGGAAAGAGCAATATGTTTTGATTACATTTTATGTATGTTGCATCTGCACAAGGAACGAGTTAGCAATGTTTGTTAAAATGCAAATAATTCTCAAACCATTTCTTAGAGATCACCGTAGTGAAATTTTAAGGCTTCCAGTATTTCATTGTATTATCAAGACTTTAAAGAGGTTGTGTTTTTTTTTGTTTTGTCAGAATTGCATCATGTTTAGAAATTGATCTAATTCATGTTTGTGGTTAAAAGACGTTATGTATACTTTTTACTTATGCATGTATGTTAATATACTGAATTATTAAAAATAAGCCAGTATTATAGAAACGTTACGATAATTTTAAGGTTACCAGTAGCTAGTTTTCTGTTCTTGAATAACTATTTGTTTTTTTTAACACTACTGCGTCCTGTAGAGAAGTGTATATTTTTTGTTAGAATGTATTCTCAGATTCCACCATGCAATTATTTTACAGCAGCAATCTGTAAAAAGTATATTCCAGTTAAATGTAAGCTTCACAATTTCTGTTATTAATTTGTTAGGTGAAAGTATGCAATAGTTGCACAACACTATCCTACGTCTGTAATGTGTTTCTAAATAATCACTTGGTTATTTCAGTGCGATTCAGTAAATGCATAAGTCCAAAAAGAATATAATGAATGTCCAAAGAGGAAATGCATGAATATATTAATAAAAAAGAGAAATATTCTTCATCAAAACGTGGCATATTATTTGTGCAAACATCGTCCTCCGCTTGTAGGCGATCAGAATGAGAAAAGAAAGTGTTATCCTAATAAATTAGTTAATTTGTAAAATTAGATATGTAAAGGGAAGAAAACGTTCATTAAATCCCGACGAATATAATATAGGTCAACTATTAGCATGTTATTTACATTTGACGCCGATGGACATAAATAAAAATCTAGAAGATACTGTTACTACTAAATACTATACGTATGTTTGTGTGTTTTAGTTTTAGCAGAAAAAGCTAAACAGTGATTACTTACGTAAAAGAAGTGGAAGATCCGCCCGCTGTTATACGTTGGAAATTAAGCGCGTATTAACTGGCATTGATGCCGTGCGTAAAAGTATTTATGCTAGCGACGCCATATTGTAATGTTCTGAAGTGTTCGTTTAGAATAATCTAATTCCGGAATAAGAGAATTAGCGGGTAACCAATAAGCGGCAGCGGACTTTCCCGAGGGAAACTTTATTTTTTTTATTTTGCTACGGGAAAGTTATAGTATATCTGTATGAATGAGCCAGTTATGGCTGGGGTAAGCGTAGAAGCTGTGGAACGTGTAGACGTCCTCCCGGTGTCGGCTGGTGGCGGTGGTAGGTCTAAATATTTAGATGGAAAGCTACAGATGTTGCGATTGTGATGGTGTTGCCCCTAGGATTTAATGTAGTATTTTGTTATCACGATTGAATGTGTTTGCATATGTGTTTGAAAGTTACGTAAGATAGTGCCCATTAGCCTAGATGTATTGAATGTGTATGCGTCATCTGTTGTTGCAAACCTACGATAGTTTTTTCTGGAAGGGAATTCCTGCGGCTTCTTTAATGATATAAGAATTATAAGAATATATATATATATATATATATATATAAGTTATAAAATATATACGGCGAATAAGCTACACAGAATATTCCGCTTTTCATCCACGCTAGGATTCCTCAGTTTTATAACTTACTACCTAGCTCTACATACGTATTGAGCACTGTTGAAGTAAATACTTCAAGTCTACGCATAAATTTATGTAACTAAAAGAAGTATTTATATATATATATATATATATATATATATATATAATTTTTTTGATTCATCCAGCCTTGACAGACGTGTTTTAAATATTATCTCTAGTGCTTTTCTTTTAATGATTTGGAATTCATTCCATTTGCGCTTTTTCCCAAGGAACTCTGCCTTTTGGATCATTTTGGACCATTTGGAATTGGATTGAAATTTTAAATTCGACCGTTTTGGATTTTACTATTTTTGGATTTGTACCCTTCACCGGACTATCCATTCATGTGAAATCTTTTTATCATTTTTCTTTTGCCTCCTGTTCCCCTTACCTCACCCTTTTTTTAAACAAGTAAGATCTTTGACTTACTTGTAGTTTCATTAAATACTTTTATATGCAAAATTCGATCCTGCATTTTGCTAATTCCTGCCCTCTGATGAGAAGGAGAGTATTTCTTCGAAACTCCGCGGATTATGGACTATTCACTTATCTTGTGCTTCCTTTTTTTTAAATTAAATATGTTTTTAACTCTTTTTCAAGATGTCTTTTAACATATTCTATTAATCATTTGTTCATATATATATATATATATATATATATATATATATATATATATATATATATATATATATATATAGTGGAACAAGTCATTATTCAAGCAAGTCTGATTGAACACGACACAATTATTCTTTTCCTATTTTCTTTTCATATCTTCAATTCGCTAAATGGTCTTTTTTATTTCGGCTGTCACGTTGCATATTATGGCGCCCAAAAGTTACTGTTCAGCCATATTCTTCTCAAGCGTTTTCTATCGGTACATCCGATCGTCGTCATAGGCGATTGTGGTTTTCTTTTTTGTCAAGGGTTGGTGTATTTATAGTTTTTATTTTTAATTTTCTTATTTTATTTTTTTAGTTACTGGTTACTCATCGAATACAGTATATTTGCCCCGGTATTAAATAAGGGACTACTAAGATCTGGGCGCCATGATTAATAGGAAATCCTTGTATAGCTAACATTAGGTACCCGATTTGCATCCTGTGCATGTTGGGAATTTTAAATTATAGAATACTAACGTACTAAATAGAAGAACATGTTATGAAAATATATATGGCAATTATTTTCATAATTACTACCTAGCTCTACCTATATATTAAGCACTGTTTATGTAAATACTCAAAATTTACGCATAAATTATATCTTTATATATTAATTTATATGATTAAATGAAGTAGTCATATACGGAATAGATATCTTTTAAGTCGGTTTTGCCCAATCAGGACAAGGAAGGGCTGGGGCAGTAGAATGACCCAACCAGTTTTCCAGTGATCTTAAAACAGATTTGACATAAGGTTTTCCATTTCATATCCGATGTAAAAGTCAGTTTTCGGATCTTAAAAGAAGCGACCTTAACGAGAGAGTCATTTATTTCAACCACAGTAAATGAGTATACAAGCGTTGTTAATGCGAGGAGAGCCGTTTTGGTTCCTTATTCATTCCACGTGGAAATAGATTATAATATATTCTATGCGTTTTTAAATAAGTGAATCTTAAACCACAACTTCTGCATTCATTTACAATCCCTTTTTCAAGTAAAGTGCCATGCGTCCAAGCGCTGGCTGAATAAACGGATCTGTTTAAAATTCCGTCACGAGCAAATGGCATATGAAACAAAACCAGGACCGTCGTGACTATGAAATCAAAACAATGATTTAGAGTGTTTACCTCAACGCAATTGTTCCGGTCCTATTTATAGGAATCTGAACTGGAATTCATTTCTAAGCGGATATGCTTGTTTTTATTTGGCGCGCATTTTG
>NC_136488.1:90349306-90416806 GCF_053919585.1 Euprymna scolopes
TAATTGTTTTTGTTAGAATTCATTTTCACAATATCTTTCTATTAGAAATTCTTTCTAAAAAGATACCGTGTACTTACGAGAGGTACCACGCGAGAATTGCTAACGTTCCTAAGTAAAAGTATTTCCATGGAACGAATTGGGTTCGGACTCGGCACACCCACGTTGTCAGCCCGTATCGTTAACCACAGAGATACGATCACCTCTCTGCCACTGTCGTTTGCTTGTTTGTTGAGCATCATGAATTATGACTTTTCTAGGCATTCGTTTTCATTAAAAATTCTTTCTAGAAGGATATACAGTACTTAGGGGAGGAACCGCCTGAAAGTTGCCAACGTTCGTAAGTGAACGTGTTTCGGTATCACTGTTGTTCAACGAAAAAATGCTGCCCAAATATGCAAATTTCAGACAGATAATTCTAACATGATCCTAGCACCACCAATGCGACTTAGCAAAAATTGGAGAGGTCACAAAATAAATCCCAAACCTTGCATTCAGATTGCAATCTGACGATACAGAGAGTAAGATCAAATACAGGAATAACACTCCCAATTTCGTACTCAACCGTATATGTAACGTAAACAAATTATTCGGAAGCAACTGAATTGACTATGTAAAGGATATGTGCATGTCCCGAATACTGACAATCATGCATAAACATACATGGAATTCAATTAACTACACACCAAAAAGAACTACAAAATCAAGGGCCCATATATCAAATAAAAAAATTAAATTATTCCAAGAAAATAGAGCAAAATTTGTACATCAAAACATTAGAAATCTTGCAAATAAAAATTAAATTAAATCGTATCGTAGGTTTGCAACAACAGATGACGCATACACATTCAATGCATCTAGGCTAATGGGCACTATCTTATGTAACTTTCAAACACATATGCAAACACATTCAATCGTGATAACAAAATACTACATTAAATCATAGGGGCAAAACCATCACAATCGCAAATCTCAGTAGCCTGTATATTAAATTTCGAGTCTGTAGACTAAAAATTGACACAGTTATCGCGTAGAGAAATTTAAAATATTTAGACCAGAAATTGTCTGAGTAATTTGGTAGATCATTTGGTAGGTACATTTCCGTATGGTAGGGATATCTCCTGAGAAGACCCTAATTTACCTTATGTGCTACCGGATTTCACTTGCTTACACCACCGCATTTATATTTGCCCTCTATCGCTCCCACAACAGCGGAGTTACTATCTTTCATAGTATATCTGAGAAAATTGACCACATCCTGTCTGCTCATCCTTTTGCTAACATTTACATTTGTGGTGACTTCAATGTTCACAATCTGGAATGGCTGACCCACTCGAACAAGATGAGGGAAGGCTCTGTCATGATTTCGCCATTGCCTATGACCTCAACCAGATTGTTCACGAACCATCCCGTGTGCCGGATACTATCAGTCTGTATGCAAGCTTCCTAGACCTTTTTCTCACAACTTCTCCTGAGCTATGTTCATGTTCCGTTCTATCTCCTGTGATCGTCTGACCAGTCGGTGGTATCAGTTAAGATAAAAATGAAATAAGTCTTCAGACGTACCTCTCCACCGTACTGTATATCGATGCTCTACGGCTCAGTGGGATAGCTCCCGTACATTTATATCTGATCTACTTCTGGATTCTATGTTTAAAAAGGATGTGTCCTCTATATTATCAGACCTGACCGAATGGCTAATTGTAGGCATAGACCTATTATCATCCAAAAAATTTCCAACAAAAATGTAACCGCCAGTCATGGTTCTCCCCAGAATGTGTAGCTGCCATCGATCACGGAAATCACTTTCCAGAGCTACCAACGTAATAGATACACTGAAACTAAAGCTGCTTTCAGGACTGCCAGCAACGACTGTAAAAGAGTAATAAAAAAAATGTAAGAGAGCTATATGCTCAGTACGTTAAATTCAAAGTAGCTGAGCAGCGGTTTGTTCCCACCAGTTTCGGCAAATAGCAAACAGGATTCTGAACAGAAGCGTGCGTTCTATCCCAACCATCATTAATGGGCTCATCAGCATCAGACAAAGCTAAACTATTTGCCAAGAACTTTGCAGCTAATTCTCATCAATATTTTCAACGCTTTAATCCCCATCTGCCATCAATTGAAATAGATGGCTCTCGCATAGAGGAGGCGCCATGTTTTGATAAGCTTCTGGAATTGACCTTTATTCCTGACCTGAAATGGTACACGTACATAAAGTCTGTTGCCAAGGTCGCTGGAAAAATGGTAGGATCCTTCTACCACTCCAGAAGATATTTCACTGCTGATGCAGTTCTCTATATAAAAGCCAAGTACATCCAAAGATGGAGTACTGCTGCCACACCTCAGCAGGAGTTGCTAAAAACAGTTAATCCTGCCTTGATAGAATACAAAATAGACTTCGTGGCCTAGTGAGGGATGCCCTTTTCTCTTCCCTGCAACCTCTCTCCCACAGAAGAGACGTTGCGGGCCTGTCTGTTTTACCGTTATTTCCATGGCAAGTGTTGTCTGAGCTCCAATCCCTACCTCCCTCGCCAATCTTCCACGAAAAACACCGATCTAGTTGACACCACTGTCAATAATTTTTTTCCCATTATTTATATGTGCCTTAATTAAAACGTAGATTCCACGAACAAAGCGTCTTTCTTAGAAGTGCACGCCTGTGTAACTCTTCCGTTTGCCCGTTTCCCACTGACGAAAACTTGGATGTCCTTAAGTCCAATATAAAAAATTCCTGATAAACCGCCCCCCTTGAGTAAGACAATTTATCAAATCTCCATTACTAACGATTACTACGATATTATCCCATTGATTACTGTACACGAAATAACCCTTATCCACGAGCGGCTTCCGGGCCTTGATAAGTGGTAATTACCGTGAAAAATAAAATGGTAAATTTAAAAAAAAATTTTTTTACCCCTATTATGATCCCTTAGCATTTATTTTGGGCGCAAATCATGTTATTATGTTAGATCCATGTCCATGGAACCTATATCTAAAATTTCAAGTGTTTGGACCCAAAATTAACGGATGAGTTTGGTAAAGTTCTCAAATGGTAAATCGTTGAATTTTGACCCCTTACTAGCCAAATTTCTGGCCGAAACCGATTACAAAGATTTTTCCAAACCTCCATACCCTGTATATCAAATGTCGAGTCTGTAGACTGGTAATTGACAGAGATATTGTGTAGACAGACACAAACACACAGACAGACACTTTCACTTTTATAGATATATAGATATAGTGCCGGCAAAAAGAAAGTCCACACTTGTAATTATTTCAAAACTGCAAATTTAAGCTAAATTCAATGTAACTGTTTAAAAAACCTAGATTTCATTTGGTTCGCCTTTTATTTCTCTATAATTTTACCTGTTCATATTTGACTTTTAATTGAAATATTCTAGGGATCACGTCAATTCAAGAAATAACTTCAAATTGATGAGGCAAAAAGAAAGTCCGCAGCCAGAAATTCGCTGTAAACAAGCTTAAATTTTCCCCCTAAATCATTTAAAATATTCACCAACAGGCAACAAAGCATCTAATCGTAATTGTTGTTGCTTCATGTTATACAACGTAACATTCAGTCCATATGCTACAACTTTCTTAGTGATCGTCAGGAGCTCATTAATCCCCACCTATTTGGTTTATCCAATCGAGAAATCGGCCGCAGATTGAAATGTGATGAGAAAACAGTACGAAAGACTGTGAAAGCACCAAAACACCGTCAATATCCGTGATTCCCCTGAATCTGGTCGTACTTGAGTAACTTTTAACAGTGAAGACAAGATCCACAGCCTAAGAAACAGATTTGAAACAGCTCTCTAACTTCCACAACAGTGCAATCTTTTTAAAAAGTGCTCTCTTTCTACTGCCAAGAACAGATTAACGTAATTTAATTTGCGAGGATATGTTGCAAGACGCATGCCAATGATTTCTGTAAAGAACAGAAAGCGCCGTCTGGACTTCGTCAGATGGAATGAAGATCATGACGCTTCATATTGGCCAAAAGTGCTTTTTAGCGACGAAAGCAAGTTCAAGAGGCTAGACGGTGATGGTAGGCAGTACGTCTGTGGGAGGAAAGACGAAGAATTTAACCCTAGGTGCTCAGTTTAAACACTGCAAAGTGATGGAAGTTCAGTTTTGGTGTGGGGCATTCTTAGTTCCAATGGTCCTCGGCCTATAGTTTGCTTGCAAGGTCGAATTAATAAGATCAAGTACATTAATATGTTGACTGAGCATTTTCTACACTACTTTGGTCGGAATTTGGATGATAATCCCATATTCATGCAGAATAATGCTTCCATTCACACAGCTGGCAATGTTAAGAGGTTCCTGAAAGAGCATGATATTCCGTGTTTGGATTGGCCTGCACAATCTTCAGACCTCGGTTCTATCGAAAACATATGGCATTACATCAAGCAACAGGTAAAAAATGATAAAATTTCAAATTTGCAAGAACTTTGGACAAAAATTAAAAACTGGAATGCCTTTCCCCGGAGTATTGCTGCAGTCTAATTCAAGGAGTTCCCAAAAGATTGCAGGCTGTCAAATTGCAGAAGGGATATGCTACTAAATATTAACTAGTTCATTGTGTTCCTGTTGTATTTGTGTTGCATTAATGTCCTAAAGTTACATTTAAATAACAATTTTCAATTGTGCAATCTTTCGTTTTGCCACCTCAATTTGAAGTGATTTTTTTTTAATTGACGTAACCACTAGAATATTTACATTTAAAAGTCAAATATGAACGCGTAAAATTATAGAAGAATAAAAGGCGAATCAAATGACGTATAGTTAGTTTAAACAGTTACATTAAATTTAGCTAAAATTTGCAGTTTTTGAAAAAAATTACAAGTGCAGACTTTCTTTTTGCCGCCTATATATATATATATATATATATATATATATATATATATATATATATTTATATATAAGTGAAAAGAAATATGCTATAATATAGAGTAGTTTTAAGTAAAACCTACTGGTATTCGGTAAGAATCCGCATCTAAAAGAAAAATAGGTTAAGGCACGAAATATTTTTACTAGAATTATTTTTAGGAGCTTGCAAATCCCTGTGGCAAGAGTGATATAAGTGTTAAGATGAAAACTTGACGGAATGATAGAAATAATACCGAAATGTAAAGTATAGTTTTTGGTGATTATATTTTTAATCTCTTGGCCGACGTAGACAGCTTCCTAAAGTAGTTAGTAAACGTGTTACTATAATAAACGTGTTCAGTATTGGTCTACCAATTCAAGCTGTGGTCGGAGGCTGGTGCCAAAAATTTACTAATGAGTTGAACCACGCCCTGCCATACCCACTCAGCAATCTTTTCTTTATATCTTTTGACAAGAGGTAAAACTCTTTAGGAAGCAGGCTTGCTTATAGAATTAGAACGCATTTTTCGGCGATGAAGATTCTAACATCAATAATGGATAGAAAGAAAAACGAAGAATAATTCTACCCATTTTTTCTTTTCCTGTATCTTATATTGTACTTATGCTGATGTAAGCAACGTTTGTTTCTACAAGGTTTTTTATCAACAATTTCTACAACTCAAGATCCTAAATAAATAATTCATTAAGTTTGATATATAATTCTAAAGCTATGTGGCCAGCCCGACCCACCATTCTTGCTTGCTTGAGGATCTTCGAGAATCGGACGATTCACTCTTTTTAAAAAGACATGACAGGCGATATATATATATATATATATATATATATATATATATATATATATATATATATATATACATACACGCACACACGTAGTCGCTCAGTTAAGCTCGCATGCGCAGCTAATTATGTTATCATTACAGCACTCTGGGTGAATGTTACGAATTTAAAAATGTTAAAATTTCAGCGACATTTCACGCAGTTAAGGTTGGCCGTGTGGTTAACTTTGCTATTGGAGTCTGATTGGCGTCGTGGCCGGGTTCGAATCTCCTGACCAGTGGTAATCGTGTCACACTGCACTGATTATTTCCGAAGAGATAAAACACTAGCGCCTGTAGGTATTCAAAAATTATATATATATATATATATATATATATATATATATATATATATATATATCAGTTCAATGGGTTCAATTATAATGAAAATGAAAATGTAAAGAGTAATATATATTTACATAATTACTAGCAGGTCTCCTGGCGTTGCCCGGTGGTAAAATATGCTTTTAATTTATGCAAATTTCGTATTAATTTAGAGCCATTTCTTTATTGATTATGAGATTGTACCCAATATATAAGTGACTTCAAATGTAAAAAAGAAAAAGACTGAGTCGTTACAGTTTGCGCTAACGTTGGACGGATAACAAATATGTAAAAATGAACTTACTTCAACTTATAAACGCATATTTTCGTATGCGTACAAGTGCACTTTAGTTACGTTTATTTGTTATTTTTTTCTCCCTAGCAGCAATGCTCCCCGACTAAAACACATCAAAGTACGATCCACGAAAAACGTAATTATTTAACCCACTTTCTGCTACTCTGCAACTTGGCGCCTCGGAGGAGATGCATTTTGAAAAAAAATGGAGACGTAGTGAGTTTGATAACTTAGATTACAGAAAATCTGATTAAGGTAGGAACCGTCGGTTTCAGATGTAAGCAAAGAAAACTGATAGCCATTTTTTTGGATAAGTTCCCTAATTGTATCAATTTTTGTCAGTTTGCCAATATTTTTTTATTCCTTGATCTAAATTTTTATTTTTAAAATTATCGTAAATGTTCTCTTGCATTTTTTTCCTAAAAACAAAAAGAATATTCTTGTCATTTTTTAAATTAATTTTTCATTTAATTATAATTGTAATAAAGGAATTTTTTTTATTGAAAAGATTGGCAACAGTTTGGACAATAAAAAAAAACACGAAATTTCGTTCGGCACATTTCAACCTTTAACGTGAAGTGCCAGGAATATTTCAATGATAGCACGGTTCTTATTCTGTGTGAATAATGAACTTATTGCTGCATATATATTATGTTTTCCTTTGTTTTTGTTAAAACTAGTATTAGACTATTCATATCATTTGGAAACTTCGGACTACTGTTCTCATCTTGAGTGTTATTTTCACAATATTACAGTCGATATAACCTCCGAACTTCAAGTTTATCTTGTCGAATTCGAGTATGTTTCGCCAACTCAGAAATTTGGAGGAAATTTCGAACGAAACCCTTTCATTTCTTCACGGGGGTAGCATGTTCTCGTTCCGTCAACCGTAAAGTAAATAAAATAAAGGTTCCATGTTAAATTCCGTCCAAATTTCCGAGTCCGACAGAAACATTCCCGAGTTTGACAAGATACACCTGAAGAAGGTCGGAATTTACATCAACCGAAATATTGTGAAAATAGCACTCAAGATGAGAACAGTAGTCCGAAGATTCCAAATAGTACGAATAGCAAATCCTCATCTAAAAAATTCCGGAACCTAACAGCTGAAGATTGTTATAGACATCGTTCACCTCAGAATAGATTCAGCTTCATAATAACAAAGCATAACAAAGTGGTGACTCTCACTGAACTCCGTCATTAGTCGGTAATGTCAAGTGTTGTTAATGAGTAACAAATGTGTTTATTACCAACATTACAAAAAGGTCGACTTTTACAATGGATACTAATAAATTCCAGGCGTGCAAAACAACGAGGAAAGGGGCTGACACAAAAGCGGGAAAGCCTGTCACGACAAATTGCTCTTTTATAAGTAAAGGGTGGGCTATACAATTGGGACCCGTTATAAAACTACCCCACCCCGAACAAACGAGCAAAATTACAAATAAAACAAGCAAATACTTGAGACAAGCTATTATTATTTACAGAGAAATTATAGAAGTTAATGGCCACCCAACGAAAACTAACTTGAATATATATATATATATATATATATATATATATATATATAGGATCAAACAGTTAATAAAACATGTTAAAAAACACTTTGAAAAAGAGGTAAAAACATATTTAATCTGAAAAGGAAACACTTCATAAGTGGATAGTCCTTAATCCGCGGATTTTCGAAGAAATGATTTCCTTCTCATCAGAGGGTAGGAATTAGCAAAATGCGGAATCGGATTTTGCATACAAAGTGTTTCCTTTTCAGATTAAATATGCTTTTAACTCTTTTACAAAGTGTTTTTAACATGTTTTATTAACTGTTTGCTCCTCTTATAAGCTCTATCTCCTATTTTGTTTTATCGAGCTTTCACATCTGGCTGAGATAACTTTATGAATATTAATTCTTTAATATTTACAATATACTTTAGTTTTTTTTACCATCTTGGATCATTTTTGTAAATGTGATTTATATATATATATATATATATATATATATATATATATATATATATATATATTCAAACGAACATTATTGAAGACGACAACGAGCTTCTGTTTAATTGAACTTTTGTTTTATTACATTTTTATCTTTTTTCTGTGAGTAAAATATATTAATGTCTCATGTGTATTTCGTTGGACGCGTTCGCTGGATTTAGCTGAAATCAGCAAAGGCGAGCAACTGGTCGGAGGTTTTGTAGTAGTGTTGGTCATATTAGCATACTGCTTTGCTTCGGTATTGTAGGTCAGAAACGAGCCAAATCCTAGTCGCATGGAAAGAGGTGGATTACAAGTTACGACAAGAATTTAAAGATGTTTAGGCTCGTCATAAATGCAACCGTGTTAATTGCAGGTCTTATGTAGATAGCTTCAAGTGTTTTAACTTTTTAACATTTTTTTTGTGATATATTAGTCTGTGTTTCGGACCAAGATTTGTCCAACATTTGATGATTTTGTGGCTACTTGAGTAATTTCTTTTTAAGTCGGCGGAAACATAAGATCAGATTAATTAATAATTATTAAAAAAAGTCATCGAAAAATGAAAATATATTCGCATGGTATCTTACAGCATGTGAGCCGGCATTTACGGAGAAACAGATATAAACAGAGGTTGAAGAGAGTTTGACATACACAACCAATTATTGGTCCCTTTTGTTTTCGATTAGAAACCGACGGAGCCGATGTTTTTATCATCTATCTATATATATATATTGACGTTCAACTTCAAAAGATAATAACCCCTTTCATGATAAACATTAGTCAAAATAAAAACCATTAGAATCGACATACTTTTGCCGACGAGAAACAAGTTTATTTATTCTATTAGCACAGAAATCCGGAGTTCTGGAAGCGATGAAGTCGTTGAAGGTCGATTCAGCATCATCTCAGCTTTTGAAGGATTTTTAACGCAGGAAGTTTTCGAGATACTTGAAAAAGTGATAATCGGTTGGCAAGAGGTCCAGCGAATATGGCGGATGAGGCAGAGTCTCGTAGCCTAATTCGTTCAGCTGTAGGGTCAGTTTAGCAACATGCGTGCGAGCATTATCCTGGAAGAGAATTGGTCCTTTCATATTGACCAATCCCGGGCACATACGTTAGAGCTTCGTGTGCATTTCGTCAAATTGTCAGTAGTTCTTCTCCGCCGTAATCGTTTCACCCGGATTCAAGAAGCTGTGCTGGATTAAACCGGCCGCAGACCACCAAAAAGTCAGCATAACCTTTTTTGGTGCAATTTCGGCTTTGGGAAGTGCTGTGGAGCTTTTCCGTGATCAAACCACCGTGCCGAACGTCGCCGGTTGTCGTAGAAGTTCCAGTTCTCATTACACGTTACAATTCACTCGAGAAATGGGTCGTTTTTGTTACGCAGAAGGAACATAGAAGACACCTCAAAACAAAGATTCTTTTGATTATCGTTCAATTCATGCAGCACCCCATTATGACCTCCCTATTTGCTTTAAATCGCAAACGACTGTTGAGTGGTTGAACAGCAACTTCTTGTGTGGTTTTGCGTAGATCGGCTTCAATTAAGGCCTTCAAATGTTCATTATCAACCGCAGTCGGTCGGTCACGATCGTCTTCAAAGTTCTCGTTACATTGGAAAATTTCTTGAACCAGTGTTGTGCCACACATTCGTAAGTGGTTTCTGGGCCAAACGAATCAATAATATCACGAGCTGACTCGGCATATTTTCGGCCTAGTTTGAACTGTAACAAAAAATCGTCAGACTTGAATTTGTCCATGCTGTCAAATAGCTCGCAAAAAATGAATGAAGAAATTGGCAACGGTAAAAAATAACACGATTTTATAGAGCGAAAAACACGCATTCAGAGAATTAATTCAGAAACCATATGTAATATTAACATATGTTAGCAGACGATATTGTTTTTGCATACACTTAATCATATATATATATATATATATATATATATATATACACTAGTATTTCAGCCCGGGGTTGCCCGGGTGATTGGAGGTGTATGTTGAGCAAAAAGAAAAGCGGTCAATTTTTTAAAATGTTACCCCTATTATGACCCTTAACATTTGTTTAAGGCACAAATCAAGTTATTAAGTTAGATGCATGTCCAATAAACCTCTATCCAAAATCTCAAGTATATTGACCCAAAATTGATGGAGGCGTTTGTTAGAGTTCTCAGAGGTCAAATCGTCGAACTTTGACCCCTTAACAGCCAAATTTCTGGCCGAAACCGGATTAAGATTTTCCCAAATCTCAGTACCCAATATATCAAATTTCGAGTTATTGCGTTGGGAATGTACAGACACACACAGACACGTTATCTTTTATAGATATATATGTATATTAGCATGGGTACCCGGCGTAGCCCGGGTGTTTGGAGGTGTGTATGAGCAAAAAACAAAAAAAAAACGGAAGTGACGTAGGTTTAAATTAAGGCTAAATAATCGAAAAGAGGGGATAACTTTCGAAAATATCGGCTAAAAAAAGCGACCCCTCCATGTAGAAAAGCGCCCAATTTAGGGTGAAGAAATTAATGTTTTTAGGTAATTTTTCGATATTTGTCGTCTGAAGGGTCCCGCATCAACAGGATATTAATCTTGTGAAAACCTCTGCCGAATGTTTTAGGCAGACATGCAAACATACATAGCTTTATATATTGGTAGCTATAATTTTCGACCCAAACCGAAAAAAGCTTGCCCTATCTCTGAATAGCATTTATGTAAAATTTCAAATGTTTAGATTAGAAATTGTCCGAGTAATTTGGTAGAGACCGCAGAGGTCAATTTTTGTTTTAAATTTGACCCCTATTATGATCCCTCAACATTTATTGTTTGGGGCTCCAATCAAGTTATTAAGTTAGATCCATGTCCAAGAAACATATATCTAACATTTCAAGTGTTTAGACCCAAAATTGGAGGAGGAGTTTGGTAAAGTTCTCAAAGGTCAAATCGTTGAACTTTGACCCCTTAACAGCCAAATTTCTGACCTAAAACAGATTACAAAGATCTTCCAAAATCTCAATGCCGTGTATATCAAATTTCGAGTCTGTAGACTGAAAATTGACAGAGTTATTGTGTAAGGAAATTTACACAGAGACGCACACAAATACTGACAGAAACTTTCATTTTATTCATATAGTAGCATTCCAGAAAAAAAGCTGTAATTTTTTTCAACTTTGACCTCGATTATGACCTCTTAAAATTTTCTCTTTGGGGATCAAATCAAGTTATTAAGTTAGATCTATGTCCAAGGGAGCTATATCTAAAATTTCAAGTGTTTAAACTGAAAATTGGCGAAGATTGGTAGTGTTCTCAAAGGGCACATCGTTGAACTGCAACCTATTAACAGCCGAATTTCTGGCCAAAAACGGATTACAAAGATTTTCCAAATCTCAGTACCCTGTATATTAAATTTCGAGTACAGACTCCAGACATAAAATTGACAGTTATTGCGTTGGAAAATGTACACACACACACAGACACGTGACACACACACACACACATATATATATATATGTATATATATATATATACACACTAGCAAGCAGCTCGACATTGTCCGAAGAATTTCTGCCCCCCCCATTTATGACGTCATACATGACGTCATCTCGCATCTCTATGACATCATATATAACGTCATAGTATGTATGTAAATACATACATATATCTATATACACACATCTCCAAACATCCGGGCACCGCCGGTCTACGCCGGGCATCCATGCTAGTATACATATCTATCTATATCTATAAAATAACGTCTCTCTCTGTCTGTGTGTACATTTCCCTACGGAATAACTCAATTTTAAGTCTACAAACTCGAAATTTGATATACTGCGTACTGAGATTTGGGAAACTCTGTAATCCGGTTTCGGACAGAAATTTGGCTGTTAAGGGGTTAAAGTTCGACGATTTGAATTTGAGAACTCTACCAAACTCCTCCGCCAATTTTGGGTCTAAACTCTTGGAATTTTAGATAGAGATTCCTTAGACATGGATATAACTTTACTTGATTTGAGCCCAAAACAATAAATGTTAAGGGTCATAATAGGGGTCAAAATTAAAAAAATTGACCGTTTTTTTTTTGCTCAACATGCACCTCTAAACACTCGGGCAACGCCAGGCTAAAATGTTAGTATATCGAAAGAAGTGAAACTGTGTGTGTCCGCGCACGTCTGTGTACATTTTCCTATCAAATTACTCTGTCAATTTTCGGTCTACAGACTCGAGATTTGATATAAGGAGTATTGAGATTTGGGAAAATCTTTTAATCGATTTTCGGACAAAATTTTGGCTGTCAAGAGGTCAAAGTTCAACGATTTGACCTTTGAGAACTCTACAAAACTCCTCCGCCAATTTTGGGTCTAAACACTTGAAATTTTTAATTTTGGTTACTTGGACATGTCAAACTTTTAAATTGGATTTGAGCTCCAAAAAATGCATGTTAAAGGGTCAAAATTGGGTCCAAGTTAAAAAAAAAATTACTAAGCCAATTTTTGGTCTAAAATTATGAAATTTTACATAAAGGGTATTCAGTGATAGAGCAAGCTTTTTAATCGGGTTGGGGCGAAAATTTTAGCTGCCAAGGGGTCAAAATTCAAAGGATTTGCCCTTTGCGGTGTCTAAGAAACTATTCAGCCAATTTTGGGGCTATATATTTGAAATTCATACATAATGGGTATTCAGACATGCAGCAAGCATTTTAATCAGTTTTGGAGAGGAATTTTGGCGCCCAAAATATCAAAGAGTTGACCTTTGCAGATTCTTTTCTATCTTCAGTCTAGACGGATTTTCCTCTACTGACTGAGGCAATTTGTATTTTTGTTCCTTTACTCTAATGAAAATTGACCTTGAACTCTGCCCTCCAGAAACATTGGATTTTTATTCGAACAATTCAACGGAAACTCATCGTAAGAAAATAGAATTTTAAGAAAAATTAAAGCAACAATTTTAAAACACTTTTTGTATTGAATCATCATTGATTTTTTTTTTCAAACAACTTAACGGAAATTAGTCGCCATAAGAGAAAAATAGAATTTTAATAAAAAAAAGTGTTTGAATCAAAGTTAAACTATAACAAAATATGGGTTTAATTATTGCCATTGTTGAATTAGGTTGAAAATTTGCGTCCCCTATCGATCGTTCAATGATACCAGCAAAACAAAATGGCCTTGTCCGTGTAATGCATAAGTGCGTTACTGTTGAATTAGGTTGAAAAGTTGTGCTCCGTATCGGTCGTCCAATGAAACAAAAAAATGCTGCAGCCCATATAATGCACAAGTGACTTATATTTTGATACAATACATATTTTGCAATTTTATTTTAATAAAACAACATTTGGTGCTTTTGCATTTAACGACTCGTGCTATTTGCTAAATAGGATTTACAAGTTAAATTCAAGTTTTACGATATCATTTTATTGTTTTCTTAAACATTTGGACCTGAAAAATAATGATAGTCTGGCAACTGTGTATCTCGGTCCGCTATAACTTACTCTTGTTAAATTATTATTTTTATTATTATTACAAACATGGTTTAAGTAAAGAATTTGTTTGAAAGAAATGTCAAAATCATTTCACTCCAAAGAATTTATGTGACTAAAATAAAAATTAATGCAGCAATCCGGCAAATTTATCATTTTCTTTTCATTTAACAAAAATTATCAGCAGTACTTTTTATTTTCAAATTTATTTCTTTTTCATTTGAACAAAATTTCTATAAATTTGATGCATTCCGGTTAGATAAATTGTTGTACATTTTTTTTTTTTTTTTTGAGATGAGGATTGGTATTAATTTCGATTGTTTGGATTATCGCTCGCATCTTGGTAGTTGTTCTCCGAATAGAATCTTTTCCGACCCTTTAGATTTTGCTAAAAATTACCCAAAAGCAAGACCACATAAATATACACCAAGAAACGTACTATTTTACCCTGGCAAAATTGTGGGGCTTGATACCCGAGGTGTTTTAGGGATATAAAACACCTTTCGGGCTAATTTTTATTGTTTTCTAAAAAAAAAAAAAATTCATACTTGTGTCTAATAAATAGGGGTTTTGAATGGTACAGAATTCAAACTAACGCATCGTTTATCATAAAACAGTGCCATTTGGCTGTTTTACCCTAATGTTTTACATGTGGTCAGGGGATTAAATCGGGAAAATAGCCAAAATCAGTCTGGAACCATATAGTTTTTGGCTTGTTTATTTAGTAGTGTTTTTAAAAACAAAACAGTTATCGTAAGGCATAGAGGAGTGTGCTGTTAGTTTTTATAGCTCTTTTGAGCTCGTAAATACATATGCATTAGGTTATATATATACGTGTGTGTGTGTGCATGCATATATTATATATGCATATATATATTATATATATATATATATATATATATAGAGAGAGAGAGAGAGAGAGAGAGAGAAAGAGAGTGAGGGAGAGTATTCTGGTTTTAGATCGACGTAGGTTTTCTTAGAATAAAAGCCGTGCCAAGTAATAAAGATATTTATATGGCTGTTAGCAATAATGCAGGTTGAAACAAAGCAGATGACCCTCCAACTTCGGTTTGAAAGATGGCTCACTGATTATCTCTACGGGTGCCACCACCAGTGAGAATTTTTACGTAACGCAATGTAATCATAACTATTTAGTCTACTTAAGAAGACTTTTATCACTAATTAAGGCAAAGTACTTCCATTAAACATGCTATACGACAGTTTCTTACTTTTGTTTCTTCACCCTCTCACCCGCAGATTTCGTTTAATTTCGTCTCGCTTTCGTTTATTTACTGCCTGTCTTGGTTTTTATATAAACTCTGATACTTGTCATGCTTAACTAAACGTGACTACAAAGAAACATATGCCCGCAAGAAGGATTTGAATAATGGAAAAAATGAGACTGGTTCTAAACAATCTGTGTTTTGCATGGAGAACATTGACCTCTGTATGTGTCTGTGCATGTTTATAGAAAATTAATAGAATGCTCAATTAACGACCTTAGAGTCAAATATTTATTCATAAAAAAATAAAATGAAACTATTTGGGTATAATAATTTCACAAGGGGGCGGAGCCAAGTGGAGAATCGCCTACTCGTTTACCAGTTTGAACGTTGTGAGGGGAAAAAGCTAGTTTTCATGTCTCTTTTGTATCCAAATTTTTTTGTAGCACTCTTAGAGGCCTCCATATTTTAACTGGCGCTTTCCGACGTAAAGTCTGTGTTGAGCTGGCATACTAAACTTTTATTTTGAATTTGAAATTAACCAATGCTTTTAGCACGAAGTAAACATATCTTTGTATAACTTTCCACTTGTGACAACGAGGACATGTAAAAATCGCCGTTGATAACACTGAACCGTTCATGTTTTATTCGTGCAATCATGCCACAAGAAATTAAAAAATGAAAAGAAAATCTGTCTTACGTCTAAAAGTTCTTATATATAAAACAAATAAATGTTTATCATTTAAAAAAATCTCTTGATTTGGCTTACTAAACTTACATTTTATATATTTATAGTGGTGAGACGATCCCGAAATGTTTCCCAATTCCGATCCAATTAACGTTCTGTTTAAAAATTCCGATTCTGATACGATTCCCGATTCCGATTCTTTTCTATTTTATACATATTTAGAGATTTTTTTTTTTTTTTTTGTAGATTTTCAAATTATTACATAAACGCCCGGGAAATTTCCGCGTATATTTTTTTCTCAAATATTTTCCTTGTAATTGATTAAAAATTGTAAGACAAGTAACGATTTATTTTGATTTAAAACAAACCCAGATTTTATCAGTTCGTTGTTACTATACAACGTGCTACTTGAAAGTTTTCATAAACAGTTGAAAATAGTTGACGATTGGTAGGCAAAATGAGAAAACCATGTAAGAACAAAATATTAACAACGCGACCTTCCATTCTAATGAGCGAATTTCTAAATAATGTTACTATTTAGTATACCATTTTTAACATGGGTAGGGCCTGGACATATTTTAACTATTGTGTTCCTTGCTTCAACGAATGAAGTTTAAATTTAATTTCAATTATACAAATTTGGTGGGTTATTAAATTGATTTGCCTTGCTGTAAAAAAACAAAAAGGAGTGATCCAGACGTAACTCAGAGTCCACCCGGCTTTCTCTGGAACATGACGTCAACAACCGAAGTAAGCCGAGCGTCGCCGAGGAAATTAAGCCGAGCGTCACCGATGAAAGAGAACAAGAAAAGAAAACTTATTTTAAATTTTATTAACTGCAAAGAAAATGTTATAACAATATTTTTTCTATATATATATATATATATTTATTAAATGGTTGGATGAAAGTACAGAATAGTTAACAAAAAACTTCTCTCTTCATGTTAAGTTTTTCTAAATGATGTTATTTCAGCATGCTCAGTAACTTTTATTGGGTTGAGTTCTACCAGTAATTTTTTATTATTGACTTTTAAGTCATTATCGAGACTCGAAAGATATGACCCTATCGTGGCGTTCATTTTTTCGAACTGTGTAAATGTCTATTGTAAAAGTCTATTGTAAAAGAAACCCAACATTCCTATTATATTAAAAAAAG
Organism: Euprymna scolopes; assembly: GCF_053919585.1. Lineage (NCBI taxonomy): Eukaryota > Metazoa > Mollusca > Cephalopoda > Sepiida > Sepiolidae > Euprymna > Euprymna scolopes. The sequence continues at coordinate 90,366,160 of NC_136488.1, forward strand.
TTATATTTGATTAATTGTAAATGTAAATTTATAATTCAATTTTGGCAATTTTCTGTAACGGTTTTTTTTTTCTCACGTAAATTCGTTTTGGTGCCAAATAAATTAAAAACAGTGGCCGCCAGCCATTAAATCTTTGAATTAAGTTTCCATTTCGAAGACTTATAATGTCAGTTGAATTTAAGTAAATATGGCAGCGATAATTTTTTTTTCAGATTGTTATGCATAAATATCTTCTCTTCTATCTAGATTCTATCTTATATTCTTTCTATCTATATAAATAAAGTGAACTCATTTCTATCTTCTATCAATTCTTCTATATAAATAAAATAGACTCATTCTTCTATTCTATCTTCTATATAAATAAAATGAACTCATTTTCTATCTTCTATCTATTCTTCTATCTATATCTATTTATCTTCTATCTATATATCTTTTATCTATCTATATATCTATCTATCTATCTTCTATCTTATATCTAAATAAAATGAACTCATTTTTCCCGTCTGAGTTTGACCTTTATGTTCTTTCTATCTATCTTCTATCTATCTATATAAATAGAATGAACTCATCTATATCTATTCTTCTATCTATCTATCTAAATAAAATGATCTCACTTCTATCTATCTATCCTATCTATCTATCTATATAAATGAACTCATTTTTCTTCTATCTTTCTATATAAATAAAATGAACTCATTTTTCCCGTCTGAGTTGGACCTTAATCTTTCTATCTATCTATCTTCTATCTATCTATATAAATAAAATGAACTCATCTATCTATCCTATCTATATAAATAAAATGAACTCATTTTTCTTCTATCTATCTATCTATATAAATAAAATGAACTCGTCTATCTTCTATCTATTCTATCTTTTATCTATCTTTTTTATATAAATAAAACGAGCTCATTTTTTCTATCTATCTACTATATAAATAAAATGAACTCATTTTTCTTCTATCTATCTATCTATCTATCTATCTTCTATTCTTCTATCTATCCATCTTCTATTCTATCTATCATCTATCTTCTATATAAATAACATGAATTCATTTTTTCTTCTATCTATCTATCGTCTATCTAAAGAAAATGAACTCATTTTTTCCCGTCTGAGTTCGACCTTAATAGGATTAAAAATCGAGACATTACATGCAAATCTATTACACACAAGCTGCAGCACAATATCTGATATGTGTTATAGGCATATAAGCTTTCCATAACGTCGCTGATCGTAGATTCCTATATTTCATCTGGTCAGAGTTCGCTGCAAAATTCGCTTAGAATCAATGGAAGTAAACTCTTCTCTCTCTATTAGATTCCTCCTTCCATCGCCACCCATTTACACCGGACTTGACCGTTTACAGTAGAAAATTACGAGAAAACACCGTTCGTAGTTGCTTAAAAAAAGTGGATTAGCATACAGCTATTCTAACGGTTACTTATTTTTTTAATTTTTTTTACATTGTTTTTATTTATTTATTGTTCTTTTTTATTTTATTACCTAATCAAATGGGTACTTACGCCATCTTTCTCTTTTTTGGTTTTTATTTCATTGTTTTATTTTCTCATTATCGTTTACACAGAAAATCGCGTTTATTAAAAAAAAGAAAACAACTAACCATGGATTTCATGTTTTACAAAACAAAAAAAACTCTTACAGTCGACAACTACTACTTGCGTATACAACTGTATTTATGCGACGTTTCTTTCTTTTCTACAATGGAGTTTTATTTTCTATGTTCCATGAGTTTTTTTTCCCCTTTATCAACTGCAACTGATTTACGGTCAGGTATAGATCGGGCGACACCTGCAATCATCGGTGTCACCATCGACCGTTCTTCATATGTTCATACGATTACTCCACTTTATAGCTTCCTTATTTTATTAATTTTCTTTTTCTCTTCGGTTATGTTTACAGTTATTTTTAAGGAAATACTCGACTTTATATTTTTCTTATTTTAGTTATATTTCTTTCCGTCGGCTATGTTCAGTTACTTTTAAGATGCTACTAAGGTGGCGGAGTGAATTCTTATTAGCATAGTTACTTATTCATTATTTATTTTCTTAACTGGAAAGTTACTATGACGGCGATAAATAACATCTGTAACCGATATTTATAATCTGCGAAACGAATTGGAAAATACAAAAATCTACGGCTAAATATTTGGCAAAAACAAAAAACAAAACGAAAACAAACATCCGAAAAATGACATACTAAAATATATTAAACATATTGGAATTTTACAAGGTAGGTTTCTTAAAGTTTCTTTTTGGGGTTTATTTGTATTGGAATTGTTTTTCGGTTTGTTTTTACAATTACTGTGCGTCTGTTACGACGCTGCTCGGCGGACACTCATGATTGCCGGTCTCGCTCGATCTGTGCTTGACGGGAATTCACTTTTGGTTCAGTTTTTGCCAGGGGGCGGGGAAATACAGCTAGGCATTGTTCGCGGCGCGATCACCACGAACGTCCGATTGGAATATCCCCTTTAAATGGGGAGCTGGTTTCCACCCCCATCATCTTCGGGAAGCCAAAACTGACACGTATTGAAACAAAGTAAACAAGCGCAAAAATGACACGTCATCGTAACGACCCCGCGATGACCTCATTAAGCGGCCAACTATCAAACCTCTGGGACTTTTTAAGCCTTAATTTAACACGCTTCTCAATTCCTAGGTGGTTGCTTATTTTTTCCCTTTCGTTTCCACCTTCGCGTCAAGGCTTTGGGGTTCAATTCGATCTTCATAAAACTTTCATTTTTTTCTTTTAGCGTTTTTTAACACACACACACACACACACACACACACACGGGGGAAACGCCGGGTACCCACTGCTAGTTTATAATAAAATAATTATTAAAGAAAACTTATAATTATTTTTTAAAAATATTAAAATTTATTTTCTTTGGGGGGTTAGGGCTCTTTAAAACTAAATGTCTCAGTATTTTCTTTATTTTCCTATTTTTGAGAGCGATTATTATCAAGACCCCCTAAGATGTAATCCCCTCATGTCTGGCATTATTTCTCGTTCTCATGTAACACTCGACGCTACTTTGTTTTTTACTGAATAAACACTTTCAAATGAATAAAACCACTAACTTGGCCAGCTCGATAGAAAAATCGATTTTGCCCTTTTAAAAACAGTAAATAAGTATAAATATTTTTAAAGTTATGCGGTCTGTTGTCTCGTTTTGGAACTTAGTAAACGCTTTAAAACAAGTAACGCTACTAACAACTTGACCATTTGGTAGAAAACGAACACTTAGATAATCAAGTTTATCTTTTCTAAAACAACAGTGAACAAGTAAAATATTTAAAAAAATATTATGGAGGATAAAGTATCTTTAAAAAAATACTTAAAGAACGGTCATAAAATGTATTATCAATTGATATTTATTCAATGATGGACAAGTTTTCCTACCTAGCAATGATATAGTTTTCCGGGGACGAGATTTTCCAGGCATCATCAATAATACTCTTTAAAAGAAGTTTAAACAAAAATGAATTGATTCAGGTATGTAGAAGGATCTTGCTTTTGGTAGAATTTATTGGTTGAGTATTTGTTTATTATTTCTTTTCTTTTTTCTGTTAATTACAGTAATACATGTTCCAATCCAATTCTTATAAGTTTAAATAAGTTTAATATGAATCCTGACGCACTATACACTAATAGTTTTACTCTCATTACGGTACAAACCCCTGCTGGATTCTATTTATATCCAATATATATACTTTACCCCCAAGACGACTGCCTATGTCTGATTTGCATGTTAAATTAAATAAAAAAAAATCTCTTCTGACTAAACTTTACTTGACACTCAAAATTCTAATAATTAATTGTACTGTATTCTGTAAGTTTAACCCTCTCCTTAAAACTAACAATCTGCCCTACTTCCCATACTGCCACTAACACGCATACATTACACACGACTTGGATTAGGGTCCTCAGCTTTCAGCCATTAACCTTCGCATGCTGACCGATTGGAAGTTATGATCACTAAACATCCATTCATTTCTACCCCTAAGGCATGCACTAGTTTGTTCTTATCCAGGTAGATACTAACTACGGTCTGTACTTAGATTTGCAACTATCTATATTACATAGCAATAGCTGTCTCTTCCTTAGTCTTACAATGTTAAATACAAACACTGAACCGATACTCGGTAACGCAAAATACAATTTCCTGATTTATAAACGAAAACTGAAGATATCCTTATTAGAAATGGAAACCTACTTAACACCCCAACCCCCCATACATTTGCATCTACTGGTAATCTCCCCATATATCTATTTACTGTATTATACATAATGTAGACGCCATAGCGTATAATTTACTTCCACCTGTATTGTACTTATCAAAAATGACGTTACTTGTATCTATTGAATACACAAACCTTCTGCCATCTAAAATATCCAGAGCTTGTACAACAATTTTTAGTTAATTTGCAATATCAAGCCATTCTGTAACGCATTATCCTATTCCTAAGCCAACAGAGGAATAAAAGGAAGAACATTTTATTTTACTTTTTATTTATTTTTACTTATTTTCTCAATTATAAATTTAAAAGGAAAAAAACATTAAGCCATATAAACTCCTTCCAACATACCTGTTTGCAAATATAGCTGCTTCCAATGCATGAACTCTTACTCACCCCCTCATCCGGTAACAATGAAATAGCAATGTCCCGTAATCATTTGAGGAGTATAATCTCTCAGTATATATATATAACCTTTATAAACTAACCCAGTAACACCACTAACCGCCCTCGCGGGTTCGCAGAAATACCTGGATTAGGACCCAGGCGCGGGGCAAACCCTCTCGGTACTGATGGGCCCGTAGATTCCCCGGTCATCCGTCTAGGAGAAGGAAAACTCTGAAGCTAATCCTAAGGGGGGAAGGCCTATCCAGTCTTTGATGACAACCTTCCTAGAGCTGGTGACTCAAACAAATTACCGGTCTGCAAACCTAAACTGCTTAAGGAGTAGATAGACACTGTCTATCGGCCGGCTTCCATACTCCTTTATCTATTAGCCAGGCGTAAAGGTCAAACCACTGGCAGTCGACAGAAATACTAGGTGGTCGATCTTGTTTCCTGACTAGGCAAAGAAAGCCGTTTTTGCCCATTCCCGACACATCCCAACCCTTAAACTGGGCACTTGGGAGTGCTTGAATACCGCAATGGCAGTGCAAGCAGATTGGGTTGACTATTATCTGATTGGTTGAGGGTACCGGATAGACAGTACCTGGCTGCTGTTCGACTGGTAGTATATTAGCCATAACTCTTTGGTAGCGCTTAGAGCGGTTGCTCCATCAACAGTTGTATAATATTGGGATGTTTGTAGTGCCATGTCGCGCATGGAAAGGAACCCTGCACTCGTCCCCGGTGGGCTATCTTGAGGCCACAAACCTAGTAGATGGAGGGACAGCTGATGATCTGCCTGTGTTGCATGTCTTGTATTCTGCATAACCACTTGCTCAGCACCCCTTACCTAAACTGAAACTCTTAAAAATAAAAATGACAGTACATTAAAAAATTATGTTAAAACCAAGCAAACTCAAAAACAACCTGCCTCCTCCCCTGAGGCTCGCATTTACGAACATCCGTGGGCTTAGAACTAATTTAAATGATGTTGAAGCATTTCTCCTAACAAACACCCCGGATATCTTAGCACTAAGTGAGACTAATCTACACTCCTCCATCCCCTCTAACTACTTTAACATACCCGGATACCTCCCACTCTGCCGTAAGGACTGACAGACATATGCATGGGCTTGGAGTCTACATTCGCAATACACTCCCCTTGAATAGAGAAACTAAACTAGAATCGGACGATCAAGCCTTTATGTGCTTTAGACTTAACATGCAACATAACATTAGCTACTTTTATTTTCTTTACCGCTCTCCCTCGACCCAGGACTGTGTCCTAATAAACAAAGTCTCTGACAGCATAGATACAGCGCTTTCCCTCAACACTAGCACACAAGTGCATGTATTTGGTGACTTCAATGTCCACCACAGCAACTGGCTTGGATTTTCTACTTACAGACGCAGCTGGTACCACAACACGTAACTTCTCTATATCTCATTCCCTATCACAGATGGTTACATTTCCAACTCGTTTCCCAGACCAGCAAGAAGATGCATCGCTTCTAGATCTGTTTCTGACCACAATTCCCGATGACTGTAACGAATTCCCACAACCCTCTTGGGAACGCCGATCACGCAGTGGTAATGGTTGAAATCGTAATTTACTCTAGAGCCAAAACTGAAAAGCCACTGCTCAAAACAACGAGATATAAAAAGGCTGACTTAGAAACCCATCAGGGATCTCATCAGAGACGCCTCATGGCGAAATATCTTCAGACTTCCTACTGAACATTGCGCAAATGAGACCACTGAATGGTTCAAAACTGCAATTGAAGCACATGTTCCCACACGCAAATTCTATAGCAAACCCCACTCTGCCCAATGGTTAACTTCAACCTGTGCAGCTGTCATAGCGCAAAGGCAGCATGTGTACCGCAAATTTAACCATATAAGTCCAGTTCAAGCAGAAGTACAGAGAAGCCAGAAATAACTAAGAAAGAAATAGCGACAGCTAAGAGAGAATTTACTGAAACCACCCAAAAACGCATAGAAGCACAGAAATTAGGAACCCCAGACTTCTGGAAAATCTACAACAGTGTAGTAAATAATGGGCAATCAACTATTCCCCCACTATCCAACAATCATGAGGATGTTTGCTCAACAACTGAGAAGGCTAACATGCTTGCCAGACGGTTTGCCCCCAACTCCACACTGAACTGCTAATCACTACCTCCCTGACTTTCTTTTGCAGACAGATCTGAAAATTACCCTTGCTCAGATGCATGCTATCATAAGAAAGCTTGACACTGCAAAATCATATGGACCTGATCTCATCCCGGCTGTGATATTAAAAAGTGCGCCGCCAAAATAGCTCTTATTCTCTCCAAACTTTACAACAAATGCCTTAATGAATCTTGCTTTCCTGCCTGCTGGAAAACTGCTTCTGTAGTGCCAATTTTCAAGAATTCTGGTAAAAGAACTGACTCATTAAATTATCGCCCCATTAGCCTCCTCCCACTTTTCGCCAAAATATTTTAGACAATAATGAAACAAGCTCTAGTCCACCACCTTACAGATGCTAAACTTCTGACTGACCAACAATATGGATTTAGGCAAACCCGTTTCACAGCAGACATCCTAACTGTAATCTCAGAACGTATATACCAGTCACGGGACAAAGCGCGGTGGGTGGGGGATAGAGCGGTAGCTCTAGATATATATAAGGCTTTTGACAGGGTATGGCATGAGGGTCTTAAAGAAAATCACATCATACGGCATCACTGGAAGAATGCATAACATAATTAGATCCTTCTTAGATAAGAAAAAAATCCAGATTGTCCTTGACGGTCGTACATCTAAACAACATGATATAAATGCGGGAGTGCCTCAAGGATCCATCCTTGGACCTCTGTTATTCCTAATATTCATAAATGACCTCCCTGACAAAATTGTCTGTGAGCTGGGTATGTATGCTGAGGCCACCACGCTCTATAACAGACATGACAAAACAAATGAACACATATCTAAAGAAATGGCAGAAACACTAGAGGAAGACCTCCGATCTGTAGTAGAATGTGGACAAAAATGGATGGTCACCTTCAATGCTGCCAAGACTAAACTTGTTTCCTTCAATAATTACAAGAAACCTTCCCTACAGCCACTAGCAATGGCCAAAGACTCTTTATCTGAAAGTACATCTTTTAAACTGCACGGCCTAACGTTCACAGGAAACATGAGTTGGAACAATTACATTGAGAACATTGTCAGGACCGTTGCGAAGAAGGTTGGTTCTCTCTCTACCGTGCTAGAAATCTATTAACGCCTGAAAGTATCTATACCACTATAAGGCCACCATTCGCCCATGTATGGAGTATTGTCATATTTGGGCTGGTGCATCCGCCACTAGTCTCTCGCCCCTAGACAGGGTTCAAAAGAGAGTCGCCAATTTGATACATCCTGAACTGTCAGCTTAACTTTAGCCTCTGTCACATCGACGAAATGTTGCATCCCTCTGCCTGTTCTACAAGTACTTTAACGGTGAATGCTCTGACGAACTGCAAGCACTTGTGCCCCCTCGACGTAAATACCCCCGACAAACCCGACAAGCCGCTAAATCCCACCCTTTCGCAGTAGAGATTCCTAGATGCAAGATAGCCTTCTACTCCAGTAGTTTCTTCCCCAGAAGAGCTAGACTTTGGAGTTCCCTTCCGGATCCCTGCTTCTCCGACTGTACTGCTATGCAGAAGTTCAAGTGCAACGTGAAATGACATCTTGCTGCCCAACTTCCTACACAGTACCCCTGATGCTTATGTCCCTGATAGTAGCCCCCTACAACAAGGTGGCAATGTGCCTTGTTTGGGGTGAAAATGTAAAAAAAATATGTAGATATAATTTCCTTTTTTATTAAGAAAATCTTCAGAAGGTTTTTCTTTATGTATCTCATCCAAGATTTTGATGAAGATTTTCATATATACTTTTTACTTACGTCGAAATAGAAGTGCGATAAACTTTACTCATTTCAGGAGAAGCTGATGGAAGACACCGCCAATGTACAGCTAGTGCCAACAAACTTTAAAAAATCTTTCTAAAGAATTTAAAACCTAATAATCAAGAGAACCCCCTCAGATGGAGACAGATAATCATTAAGCGAATAGATGCTAAATGTTTGCAAAAGAAATAGGCAAGTGACCAATAAATAAAACGCTGCGAATCAATATTAAATCTGTAAATTAGATTTATAACATCAGCCTTATGTTGTAAATGAAACGAAAAACAAACAAACAAAAAACAACATTTGTACAGGTTTCATTTTTTTATCGTTAAAAAAAATAAAATAAAGGAATCGGTTTGGAATCGAAAATTAGGTTATAATTTTTCCGATTCCCCAAAGGGTTCAGATTCTTCCGATTCCCGATTACTTTTTAAAACAGTAATCTACCAACGCGCGTGTTTCGGAGCCCTACTCCTCTTCAGCGTAGCTTGGCTGTTAGGATTCGAACTCCGGACCTTATGTATTTCAGTCCAGCGCCTTAACCCATTATGCTATGCCTGTTTACTGTTTAGTTATTATCATTTATCTGCGTAGTTGTTGATTTTTTAAACGATATTAAGGTTAACGTCTCCGCCTCGGAGTTCGGTGTTTTTCTTAGAAAGTCGCCTATTTTGTTTTTGGACGTATTTTTTTAAATTTATTTATTTTTAAAGCAGTAATCTACGGACATGTGAGTTTCAAACCATATATATATATATATATATATATATATATATATATATATACTAGCAGGGTTGTTTCAAAGCCATATATATATATATATATATATATATATATATACTAGCAGGGTTGGTTGGTTGTTTTTGCTTTACGGCATATCAACCCTTTTTGGGTTATTTAATGCCGAATCCAAAGATTTTGAAGAAATTTTCTTTTAATAGAATATATTTGTTGTTTTCACGTCGGTTTCTATTTAATCCATAGTTTGGACCCTAACAGGTACTACCACTCCGGGTCAGAGTGGAGCTGGGAGCAATGGTAATTAAGGGTTGCTCCACACTCCCCAAAGCCCACAAGCTGGGGCCTCACCACTGGATATAGTTTTAGGTCATATCCAGGACGCCCATTGAGGGACTTTTACCTTCTGCAAGGGGGCAGTCGGCGCATGCGAGGAACCTTCACATGCCTCCATGCAGTAGTTTAGTCCAAAATATATGCTATTCTACATTGCACTCTAGAGAACCTACTGTTTCTTTTATAAAATTATTTTATATAAAGTTCTTTCCAGTTAACGAAAAAAAACATTAAGGAATTTACGTGCAGGGGTTGAACCTTCAGACCACGACATGGGGGGGGGAAATAACATTTTCAAGTCTTATAAAATTCTTTGCAGTTAATGAAAATAAATGAAGAAATTTACGTGCGGAGTTTGGACCTACTGACCATGTGATGCAAAAAAAAAAAAAAAATCGCTATTAACTTACCCACAACAGAATTTTCACGGCTCGTTATTCTATCATTGCTAAGTGACGACATGGAAAGAATGGCTTTAACGATGGTAGATAAATTAAAATAACGGTTTTGATTATCGATAATTATCGGAGGACAAAACTTAAAATAAGAATAATATAATTATATAATATTTCCAATTTTTCCCCACTCTTTATATAAAACTAAATAAAAAACTACAGCCCACATTTGGACTGATCAGCTGCTTTTATGAGCGAATCCTGTACATATAGACATATACGCATACCAGTTTGTGTATACATACGTATTTTTTAGTATCTTTTAGCAAAAATGTTGAATTTAATATAGTTTGATTGCATTTGTGCATATGTGTTTCAGCTGTGATCTTATTAAAAATCTAGATTCATAAAGCCACTATTAGAAAAGATTGTGAACAGATATAGCTTCACATATGTAACCCTCATCGGTTGACGACCCTACAAGCACGATATATTATATCCATGCCTATATATGTCGCATCTCCCCTTCTACGTCTCTTCTTCCTTAACGCTCTCGCTCTGTAAGCTCTTTTCTCTTCTGAGAAGCATTAGGCTTCAAAGTACCATGTTATAAAGGGATCTCTTAACTTTATCTTTTTTTAGTATTGCACAGACAGATAAATGTATTTAGAAATATATTTATATAATTTTGTCTTGAATGATATATATATATATATATATATATAGTCTTTGAAGTTTTTAACCTTTAAAACTATACAAAAAAATATTTTTTATCATTCGTTAGGAAACCATCTAGTCAGTAAGTCATTTAATCACCTGCAAGCACTGCATCAACTCGCTCTCGAATTTACTATAATACCAATAATCTATTTTTCAAGGGATCATCAGTTGTTTACCATGAAACACTGTTTCGGGGATTTAAAAACAAAACAGTATATTACATCATGGCTCCTCAGCAGTGTTGATCAAACGCCACCACCCTTAATCTTAGGAAGAAGACATGTTACAAACATTTGATCCAATTTCCTATTCTTAATTGCAATTACTAACCTTTTCATACTATAAAAATGAATTTCTTACCTGTGCGATTCATCAATTTCCATATATATATATAATATAATAATATATAATTTCCATATATATATAATATAATATGCATAATATATATATATATATTCGTTGTTTTATGCTAATCGCTTTCCCTTTTTTACACCTTTAACGGAACGCAACGTAGTTTTATTTTTAATGTACATATTTTCGATTTCTCCTTTTTAAATCCCTCCATACAGCTTTAGGATAGTTAGGGCGAAACCGGTCAACTGACTCCCACTTTATTTTACTTTCCTCTTCTTTGCCGCTTTTTCTTTCGTTTAAAACGCCTTTTACTTTTAATCATGAATTATAAAAGTTTTCATTTTCATGGTTGCAATATATATTTTTTTTCTGTGGAAATATTTTTTAACTTATATTTCAATTTTATATATAACACTCCTTATTGAAAAAGTTCAGTGTAATTATAGAGCATATAATGAATAAACGACAAAAGTCTATATTCCAAATTTCATGATGTTGACCATCTTGCAAGTTACTTCTTTAATTCAGTTGACACTTACAATTCTTGACAGAATCTGTTTCGTAGAAAAATCAGTCACTTAATTATCATATGAATCAGTGAATCTTTTTTATCCCTTAACTCATCAGAAAAAATAGCAACAATCAATCTACCAAAAAGAAAATGAAATGCGATTGGACATGATTAAAAAATACGGAAATTGGAAGAGAAGTTCTAAATACCTAATAGTTTTATTTCATTACGCCATGTGTGTGTGTATGTGTGTGTGCGTGTTTTATGTGTGCTTTTAATATCCGTACCATTACCATAGAAAATTGGGCTATTCATATGAGCACAGCTGATAAAAAAGAAAAGAAATGAAACTTGTATGCAGTTAATTTTCTTTTTAGCTTTGTTGTGTTCAAAATGTCATAAATGAATAGCGAATGGATTACAGCATTTCTCATCGAAATTTGTTAGATTGTTTCCTTTAATCGGATCGTCATGGAAAACACTATTGATTTCTAAAGGACATCCACGTTTTCTTTTAATTCTTATAGTAATGGTGTTCGGTCTAAATCTATTCGATTTTAATTAGTATAAGTGCTAATATGTTGACTGGAAATCTTAGCAAAAAAAAAAACAAAAAAAAAAACGGAGAGACAAAAAAGTGCGTTACAAAAGTAAAGCATTATTTTATGAGAGAAAGTGTGGAGTAAGAATGTTGAATCTGGGCGATAAAAATTAAATGACCAACCGGAAGAGAACAAATAGGGAAACTAAAACTAGAACTAGTATTGTATTACAATAGAAAAATGCGAGCATGAAAATTAATATGGTTTAGCTTAAACATAGAAAAAGTAAAGGACTAATTGTTAAAACTGGAAAAGAAAAGGAAAAGTTATTCTCGTATAAAATATACAATAATAACTTAAAATATTGCAGCATTAAGAATTGATTATATAATGCTATAAATTGAATTAAAAAGTCTTAATGCTACAACATTTTAAGTTATTCTATTGTAATCCATGATTTTTCCAGGCTTCCAATAAATTCGCGTGTTATTTATTTAATTTTAGTCTTTTAGTCTCACTCGTCTGCTTTCAATAAAATCTCCCCAATTGTCTCCCTTTCATGTATTCATTCTGTTTCACTTGTTACTTCTTTTCCCGAGATCGGTTAATTATTAGCAACAGTAGTCGCTGAAGCGACGTGGTTGCAATGGAAACGAGTTACGAAAACGTCTCACGTTATGTATTTTCATGATTTTGAACACCAGAAAATTCATCATAACTTGTTTTACTGAACGAAAATTAAACTTTTTTCACGATATAGCTGAGGTGATCTATAAACTAATAATTGTTTGAAAATTGGTCGAAAAAGAGAAGTTTTAAATCAGTTCTACAGGACTAAGACTGCCACTTGACGATATATTCAAACACTACCATTTTTGAAGGATACATTATAATTGAACATTGTTTTTGGCTACTCCAAGATTCATCGACAATATTGCATCAAACTTGTCAGAATGAACCTTTTAAATAGCAAGTATATCATAGATTTGGTGCTACTACTACAAATATGGATGGCAATAATAATGGTAATAGCAATAATAATGATAATAATTACTATTATTATCTATATAAATACGCTAATTCGCTTCGCCCATTATCATCCTGACATTTATTAAAAAGAAATGTTCCAAATAGCTAACAAACATTTGATTAATAAAGCAAAACATAATTTGTGTCACTGGTTCGGATAATCATAACCACATTAAAATTATCATCAGTGACAATATCGATTAATGAGGAACGAATTACCTCCCTTTATGATCACTGTTAGATAACTATCATTAAAACTTTTTCCGCTCCAAAAATCTTCAAAACAACAAAAAAATGTCAGTATTTTTAAAATTGGTTATTTCATAATTTTAACAGGTCATGTTGAGGGGAGACTAAGTTTTTTTTTTAAATATAAAGAAAGTCATGTTGACAGAAGACTAAGGTTTTTTTAATTAAAAGAAAGGCGTGCGATTAATATTATTATTATAAACTACATTAAAGATAATATAGATAAAACAAGGAAAAATATTAAATGTAGGCTATGTGGACAGATAGATGAAACGGTATATAACAATACACTGGGAATAATGCAAACAACTGATTTTGACAAATAATCTAAACACAAACCGGAGAGAATAATGGAAATAATATTTTGGGACATGCATGTACAAACATAATCTCAGCGAATCTAGCAAAATAGAGCTGTATGATAGTGGATGATTTGAGAAATTTTTTGTTTAGTAAAGTAGAGGGAACCCACCCTATCTACAGTCAACTTGGCTGTATATTCTATGTATTTATTTAAATTTATGGAATAAAGTAAAACTATATACGTCATAGAAGGAACTGTGTACTGTGTCAAAATGCAAAAATGTCAAAAGCATTAAGAAAACAGATAACAAAAACTTAACTAAAACCGCGTTATAAAAACTAATGAAATGTGACTGTCAAGATTGATTTTTAAGCAAAAGTAATTGTAAACTCATTTTCTCTTGACTCAAATTAATTTGAACTCTATTACTTACGCATTTTTTTGATTCTCCGCACTACTATTCTTATCTGTAGATATATTTTTGTACAACGTTTCGATTGATACAACCTTTAGTATTATTTATGTGTATCTTATCAATCCCTAGAAAATCTTTCTATCTAACTCGATATCGGCAGAAAATTTCGAAGGGAAACCTATATTTAATCCACAGGAGTAGCATGCTCTCGTTCCGTAATAGAACTCCTTAGTAATTCGCAATTATATTTTGAGTGCTGACCATAGTAAAAGTTAAAAATTCAACCTCTAAACGAGTGTAACGTTACAACTGAATTTAACCTAGTACTTTATACACTAGGTCACCGGTTATATATATATATATATATATATATATATATACATATATATATACATATATATGTATGTATATATATATGTATGTATATATATAATGAATAAATGACAAAAGTCTATATTCCCAAGTTCATAATGTTGACATTCTTACAATTTATTCCTTTAATTCAGTTGACATTTACAGTTCTTGACAGTATCTGTTTCGTACCACAAAATCAATCATTTAATTATAATCAGTGAATCTATTTTGCCTTTATCTCTTTTTGATGAATTGAGTGTTGCAATTTCTTCTGATGAACTAAAGCGCGTTTTGACATGATTAAAAATTCGAAAATTGGAAGAGAAGCTGTAAATACCTTATGTGTACATTACACCATTTTGAATTTAGAAATAAAATCAGTAAAACCCATCTATTCGTACTAACAAATTCTATTAATTCAGGTATATTGTGTCAGAAATGTTCTATTTATTAATCAACAAATTTATTATTGATAAATTGATATATCCATGTTTACTCACTCAACATCAATAATTATGATCTATTACGCATGCGTGCATATACGAAACTAAACAGAAAGGGAAAAATATATATTCGTCCATTACTTGAGAATATATATATCAAGATGAGAACAGTAGTTAAATGAGTCCAAATAACACGAATAATCATTCCCCATTTCAAAAATCCAAAAATAAATGACTTACAGTTTGTAGTTTTCCTTTCTCGATAAAAGACAAGTTTTTCTGCAGTTTTGTTGACATTGTTTTTCACAGGCCGACATATCCAAACAGTTTTTATTAACATAGATTTACTCACTCTCCAACGAGTTTTTTTTTTACAATATGTGCAGAAAGGATAGTGTTCACATATTCCAGCAGGACTAGCTTCATGCGCAACACCCATAGAAATTTTACCGAATACATTATATGCATTTCAATTTTGGTCTATTTTTTGTTGAAATACCTCAAATATGATTTGCCACCTATATTATAATTATATTTTTATAGCTTATCTACGTAGGTACATTTAAAAATAATTCCAATTGCAATTTATTAACTAGTCATTGCACGCGGTAATAAAAATAACCAATTAATAACTAATAACTCTTAAAAACATGAGTTATTGATAACGATTTATAAAAGGAGTTATTAATAAAAGTAATGACTAATTATGGTTTATATATTAAAGATAAAATTATAGCAGTTATTGGATAAAAATATATAAGACACATATTCAAAATTCATGTATAAAAATTCAACATGGATTGCGTTTATTCGATATATATATATATATATATATATATATATATATATATATATATATATATAATGCTTTGCTCGGGCCCTATCAAGTGTTCATAACAGTAGGTGAATATATATATATATATTAAAAAGTTTGACTCATGTCTAGGTAACCTACATCTAACATTTCAAGTTTTTAGA
The DNA here is from genome assembly GCF_053919585.1 of Euprymna scolopes. Taxonomy (NCBI): domain Eukaryota; kingdom Metazoa; phylum Mollusca; class Cephalopoda; order Sepiida; family Sepiolidae; genus Euprymna; species Euprymna scolopes. The sequence goes on from NC_136488.1 coordinate 90,382,108, forward strand.
CCTAAAATTGGCGAAGGAGTTTGGTAGAATCTGCAAAAGTAAACCGTTTTAACTTTGACTTTTTTGTCGCTAAATTTTCGCACAAAAACTATGTAAAATTTCAAACGCTTAGATTCAAAATTGGCTTAGTTTGCTTGAGACCGCAAAGGTAAAATCTTTTGAACTTTGACATCTTGGCAGCCACTGTTTAGGCGTAAAACGGATTAAAAAGTTTGCCCTATGTCTGAATACACTTTATGTGAAATTTCAAATATTAAGACCAAAAATTGGCTGAGTAATTTGGTAGAGATCGCAGAGGTCGATTTTTTAAAATCTTCAACCCTAATTATGGCCCCTTAACATTTGTTTTTGGCTCATATCAAGTTAAAAAGTTTGATCGATTACCAAGTAACCTACATCTAAAATTTAAAGCGTTTAGACCAAAAATTAGCGGGGGAGTTTGGTAGCGTTTTCAAATGTCAAATGGTTGAAATTTCACCCCTTGACAGCCAAATTTCTGGCCGAAAAACGATTAAAAAGATTTTCACAAATCTCAATACCCCTTATGTCAAATTTAGAGTGTAGAGTGAAAATTGACAGCAGTTTGGTAAGGAAATGTACACACAAACAGACAATTACACACACACACACACACACACACACACATATATATATATAAGTTATTAAACTATATGGCAGTTAAGCTACACAGAATATTCCGCATTTCATTCTCGTGAGAATTCTTCAGCTTTATGCGAAGGGTTGTGGTTGTCGTGCGTTTACATATACGAACACGCCATTGAGCTTTTTGTTAGCCAATCAGCTTTCTAGTTGCCACCGCACCCATACTAATCAGCCAATGGGCGGGAACTTACAGGAAAAATGCACAGTTGATCTCCGGTTCACCTCTTCTTTGGGTGCTTATGGATAGGCTAGTAAGCTGGCATATTTTCAGCCTAGGTGTAGTCGGATATGTTATTTTTTTTAATTCTGTACTTCGATTAGTATGTAATTTATATATATCACTCATTAATATATGTTTCTTTTATTCTTTCTTTTATTTAATTAGTCATTTTTTATTTTTATAGTTAATTTCAAAATTTATTTTGTATCGCTATCCTAGAGTAAAGTTTATCCTGTGCACATAATTTTTTGCTATTTCTCTCCAACAGTTTAATAGATGTTGGGGTTCTTTAAAGAATATGATAGAACGTTTTTCATTTAGACATAATCTACATGGATCATCTAGGTCTTTACTTGTACTTGCTTGTCTTACTATTTTCCATTCGACTATCGGCGAATCTAATCTTTCTTGGAATTCCCAGTATAATTTTGCTAGTGCTGATTTCATTCTGTATTTTTTAACATACTTTTATAGTCATAATATCTGGTTTGGAAACCAAAGGAGTTCATACCTACGTAATATTTCTTGTTATTTGGGGTTTCTTTTGCAAATATTTGGCTGGTAAACTACGCTTTTTGTTAGATATTTTGAAGTAGTCGGGTGTGCGGGACCTACGCTTGCATTTTCACTTTCATCATTAGTATTTTAACTTCTATTTGATTTGTTGTTGTTTGGGTTTTTATATTATTATTATTATTATTATTATTTTCATTATTATTATTATAATAATTATTATTATTATTATATCACAAGCAGGTTTCACACAGGTATTTAGAGATCTTTCCCTGAAAGCAGCCTGTAGTGTTCACTGGAAGCTGAGTGAGAACAAGTATCCCCTGGTTTCTAATACTCTCCACTTCTTTCAATAATATTTGCAAATAAATTTGCATTAAAGCAACAGCTGCTTGCCATTGATTTCTCGTTGGCAGCTATTATTGGTCTTTGCTGGGATTTGAGTAGCACTAAGCCACCCCCAAGGTCCTAGGTCTCTTCGCACATATTCGGCTGAGGTCAGGTAAGTTCATCGGTCTTTCCTTCCTCTTTGGCTATTTGGTCTTGCTCTTTTTGGGTGGAGGGGGACGATGATGTGGCAATAGGATATGGCTGGGTTAGAGAACTTATAGATATGCGGTTCCAGTGTTCTTGGTTCCACGTAGTGTTTTCATGTTTTGCCTTTGCAGCATTTTGTCTGGCCCGCACTTTTTGTCATATGTGTTAGTTTCCACATTCTTTTTTCTTAATATTTCAGCTGTTTTCATTATTGTTGTTCGTTGTATTTTTCCAGTCATTCCTTTGGTTCCAATTTATCCCATTCTTTTTTCAAAGTTTTTCGTCATTGTTCCTAGTGCTACTAATACTAATAGTCCTACTATTGTAATGATTTTGATTTACTTCATCTTCCATATCTCTTCCAGATCTCTGGCTAGCTCGGTGGATTTGCTGTTTTTCCTTTTCTTTGATATTCACCCCGTGGTAATCTAGAACAGCAAAGTCTAAGATTTGTCAGGATTTTTCTTTCTTTTAATTATTACGACATTCGGTCTTCTTGCTTGCATGGGTCTATTAGTTTTTATCTATATGCCCCATAGGATGTTGCGATTCTCGTTTTCAAGTAATGTTGCGGGCTTATGTTTGCACCACTTATGTTTGTGCGCTTGCATAATTCCCAGTGTACTACTCTTCCCACTTGGTCGTTTCTGTTCTTGTATTCCTTTTGGGCCAGTTTATTGTCTTCTCTTATATGGTTTATTGTCCATAGGGTCTGCATTTGCTGTTTTCTTGCTTTTTGTCGATCTTTGCTTTGATATGATTGGTTCTTACCGAGTTATCTTGTGCTGCAGTTATTAGTGATTCAGTTTCTCGGCTTATGTGTCCTTTTCGCATCCATGTCCAGGTGTTCTTGTTATTTTCATCTTTTGTCATCCTTATGAATCTTCTGTGTAGTTGTTTCTCTTCCCATTTTTCTTTTGTCTTATCCTTTGTCTCCGTTTTGTTAATTTTTTCCGTATCTCTCACTGCTATGATTATTCTTTCAGTATTTTGTACTAAGTATTTTTCTACTTCTTTTTTGCTGCCATTCACAGTCATCTATATTAACCAGTCCCCTCTCGCCGTCTTTCCTTTTTACGTTTAGTCAGTCCACATCATCCTTCAGATATAGTGCGTTGTGCATGATCATGAGTTTCCTTGTCTTCTGATGGACTTACCTCAGTTCTTTAGTCCATCTTATGAACGGTCCAGAGGATTTTACTATTTATTCTGCCCATGTATTTATGCCTTTTATTAGGTTTCTGCTATATAATTTGGTTTCGAGAAGTTTGCTTGTTCTAACGTATTCCTTTCCAATTCTTTCATTTTGTTGTTTTGATGGTGTCTGCTTCCAGTAATCGTAGGTATTTATAGGCGTCTTGTTTCCCTAGTGCCCTCATCTCCGTTTGTTTGGATAATTTCATGCCTTCTTTCGTCTCTAGTTTTCCTATTCTTATAACTAGTAGTGCGCACATTTCCATACCAAATTCCATTTGTATACACTGGCTGAAGATCCTGGTAGTATTTATTATGTCTCCAGTTCATTTTTGGGCCTTGCGAAGAATTTCAGATCGTCCATGTACATCAGGTGGTTCATTTTTTCCTCCGTGTTAGCGAACTTGTTTCGGCTTGGCACTTTCTCAGTATATTGTCCACGGGCATCATGGCTATGATGAACAGTAATGGTGATAGTAAATCTCAAGATAGTTTTTGTATTCTGATTTCTGTTATGTGTTGTCCATCAGCTGTCAGTCCCAGTCTCCATGTTCTTATCGCATTTTCAATCACGTTGATGATCCTGCTTGGTATTTTATACATTTTTAGCATTCTATTATCCATGCTTGAGGGATGGTGTCGTACGCCTTTTTGTAGTCCATATTATTATCGTTATTATTATTATTATTATTATTTTTATTATTATTATTATTATTTCTACAAGTTACATTTTAGTCTGTTGTGTTTTTGTCATGTTGTTCATTTTTACAATTTTTGTTATTGTTTTCATTGCTCTTATTAACAATTAAATGAAAAAGTGAACAACATGACAAAAATAAAACTAACAAAATAGACAAAAATGTAACTAGTACAAATAATAATAATAATAATAACAACAACATTAATAATATTAATAAACCAAACTCAAATAAAAATGAAAATACTAATCATGAACAGGATAAATGCAACTGTAAATTCCGCACACTCTGCCCACTTCAAAATAAATGTCTACACAAAAAGCATAATTTACCAGGCCACAATATTTGAAAAAGAAACCCAAAATAACAAGAAATATTACATAGGTATGATCTCCTTAGATTTCAAAACCAGGTATTATGACTATAAAAGCACGTAAAAAAAACAGAATAAAATAAGAATTTGCAACCCTGTACTGGAAACGCAAAGAAAACGGACGTTCGCCGATAATCGAATGGAAAATAGAAAGACAAGCAAGTATATGTAGATACCTAGATGATCTACGTAGATTATGCCTAAATGAAAGATCTCTATCCTATTCTTTAAAGAATCCCATTTATTAAACTGTAGGAGAGAAATAGCGAAAACTTTTGTGCACAGGAAAACTTTACTCTAGGATAGCGATATAAGATAAATTGACTATAAGAATAGAAAATGACTAATTAAATAAAATAAAATTAACATTAATATATATATAACATAATATCCGAAATACAGAATAAAACATACATATCCAACTAAACCTAGGCTGAAAGCAGATCAACTTACTACCCTTTCCATAAACACCCAAAGAGAAAGGGTGAACCGGGTGTTAATAGTGCATTTGTTCTGTAGGTGCCGCCTATTGGCTGATTAGAATGGGCGCATTGGCTAATAAAAATCTCAAGAGCATGTGCGTATATATAAACGTGCGACAACCACAACCTTTCGCATAAGCCTGACTAATTCTCAGGTGAATGAAATGCGAAATATTCTGTGTAGCTTAATTGCCATATATATTTTCATAATTTACTACTTAGTGCGCCCTATCTAATGAGCACTGTTGAAGTGAATACTGAAAAATTACGTATATAATTATATCTTCGTATATTATTTGTGATTGAATGAAATATATATATATATATATATATATATATATAATATTGTGGACCTTGCTTGCTTGCATCTTGTTTCGACGATATACCGGTTCCAGCTTTTAAACAGATAAAGGTTAATTTATTTATTTATATAAAATTAAATGTGAAAATATGGAATAACAGTTATATGTAACTTTATTATATCATCAAAACAATAAGGAAAAGTTGAGGGGGCATTTAAGAAAAAAATGTCTCATTTTTGCACTATTACCTGCATATATACCTTCATATATTATGCATACTTTAAATTATTATTTACCATTTTATCCTATTACGTAAATGTCATTTCAGATCTGTATATTATTACGCCATTTTTCGATATGTGCATTGTGTATATTTCTCTATAATTTTCCCTATAATAAATACGTAATCTGCTTGGAATAAAATATGTTCAAGCGTATATTACGCCTGATGCTATGCTTGTTTATACAATACACAATATATACAATACACCATACATACATAATATATATATATAACATATCTATGACATATATATATATATAGTATATATATAACATATATAACATGTATAATATATATAACATTTATATAATATATATAATATATATATAATATATATAACATATATATAACATATATATAACATATATAACACATATAACATATATAAAACATATAGCACATATACAATATATATAACATATACATAATATATATATAACATATGTATAAGAGGAGGGAGACAGAGAGAGACAAATAGAATTAGGGGGATAGTGGGGAGATATAAATCGCGGAATTACATTCTTTTGACATTTTCGACGAGGGTGGGAAGCATTAAATTCGAGAAGAATGGGATGGCATGTGAGTGTAAGCTTTGTAAAATGAAAATATGTTAAAAATCTCCCTGTTACCTCTGTCATATATATATATATATATATATATATATATATATATATATATATAATGAGAGCGAGAGAATTAAGCTCACGCCCTCACACTTATCTCCCCTATTTGGGATGCAAAGAGAGGGTGGGTCTTGTGGCATGCAGCTGTTGTTGACAGCACAAATTGTTTCTTTCCCGGCGACCCAATGATGAATGGCACCTACTGTACAGAAAAAAAAAACGCATTGCGCCACTCATCGCTAACGGGCCAATCCTTTCTACATCAAATTGGAGTTATCTTCCGATGATCCCGTTCTATTCTTTTCCTCCTCTATTGATTTATTTTAAATCCAATCCCATATGCAATCATGAATACCTTATTCTTCAGCCCAGTGTATGTCCTTCCTTATTATACATAGACCAAGTCGTTGTGTCATTATTCTGTAGTGCACCTAAGAGTATTTTATTTTCAGCAATCCCTTTATATTATTCTAAAAATCCATTAATCGCAGTCTTATGAGAGGATAAGTAAGATTGAAGTGTTTAAAATTGAATTCCTATATGCCACGATATTATTGTAAAAACAATTGTTGTAACCCCTTCGAATGATTGACATTTTTACATAATTAAATTATTTCCCCTAAAATGAAAACATTGAAGTCATTAAATTATTTTATTTCATGTTTATAATTAAAACACAAAGTGTGCACCGTTATTTATAGGCAAAAGCGAAATACGCCCGAAGATAAAGTATTCTTGTAACATCTGGGAAAGTGTCGTTCAGAGCAACCTTTCCTCTCTTGACCGAGTACAAAATTGACTTCGAATCCTAATATGAATTGTTTTATTCTCTGACCGACAGACGCTATTTGAAAATAAATAGAAGTTAAATACTCATTTCTAATAATGCATAGCTGTACATAGAATGGTCATCATAACGCGTAGTTCGCTGCACTTTATCATAAGATCTATACAAAATTTTAGCAAGGTCGGTCCATTAGATTCCGAGAGATTGTGACAGACAGATAAATAGACAAGCCAAGAGAAATGTAATATAAATTCTATTTCTCTGAAAAACAAAATGGACGTGACAAAAAGAGGACGACAAAGATATCAGTCATTTGATGATTTTATGCATTATTTTGTCATTTGAAATTAATTTTGAGAAGCGCTTACACTGTTTATACCACCGTATTTCTGATATTAAAGTGCCTAGATCTTTTACACACAGAATAATTGAAACAGCAATCAGCGAAAAGCACGCGATTCTCGTAGTGACTCACTGCATAAGCCTTATTTATTTATACCTATATTTTATAATATGCTAGCAGTGTTACTCAGCATTTTCCGGTGTAAAAGTGTAGAATATTTCTATTAAAGCATCTATGTCTCTTTTCGCCAGTTTCCTCTTCCTTTCCTCCTTTCTTCTCCATATACCTATACCTCTCTGGGCACGCACACACACACACACACACACACACACACGCACACACGCACACACAGACACACACACACACTTTTATAGATTCCCCGAAGAATAATTCTACATAATGGAACTGAACTTTGATTTAAAAAAAAATGACTTTCCTTTAGTTAGTATGTAATTAAGCTGTAAAACCGACCCCTCCTTTACTAAATCTACGTCTGTTTAGAAGCGAAGAATGAACTCTAAATTTGATATAATCTATCCAAGGCAACGCTGACCAAGAAAATATAAACTTGGTCGGTATTTTTATCGTTCTTAAAATTTTAGCCGGACATACAAACATACATTCAAAAAATACACTGTACTTTATATTATAGATTCTTGTATATCTATTGTCACTACTGACTTAATGTTAAGTGATCAGCTGGGTAAATATTTAGAGTTATTACACCATTTGCGCCTCGACATTGTCATTAATAGCGACAAAAAATTACTTCACTTCGACAAGCTTGCAGTTTCGCGTCTGTTTTTCAATTCCAGATCCCATGTTTAAACCTTACAATTTCTTAGCATTTACGAACTTTTGATAATGACCGTGACAGTCGGAAAAATGTCAATTAAATTAGGCATCAAAAGTTAATCGGTGGTGAATCTGTAGATTTTCATAAAAACCAGCGACTGCGTAAATACCAGTTTTGTTGTAATTTGCCATTTTCCCTGGTTCCTTATGGCACTATGTTGGCGATCTGTTTTCGCTCTCCTACATTTCTAGAAATCTGATATTCATTAAAACTCCAGATGAATTTAATATCTATCTATCTATCTATCTATATGTATATATCTATATCTATATATTCCAGGTAGAAAGACATCCAAAAATTTAACATAATTAAAGTTCAACAAGGGTCGTTGATAATACCTCAATAAAAGAGAGCAAATCATATATATTTTTATTATTCTTTAAGTAAACGTATAAGTAAGAACTTCAGCTTTGTTCCACGCCAATCATGGCATATTTTCTCTCCTCAAAATTTGAAAAGGTCTGGAACATTTGATTTTTCTTGCCAGATGAAATCACATATGATTGAAACGGTCTGCACATCATAGCAAGATAGGACTATATAAATAATAATATACACATATATACATACACACACATATACACACCCATACATACACACATACATACACACACATACACACACATTAGGTTAATACTCTGAACGAATAAAAACAATATGTAACGCGTTTTCAAGTATTTGATTGAAAATTAGTATTATTTGAATCATTCGGACTACTGTGCTCATCTTGAATTATATTTGTATAATGTAGACCGATGTAATCTCCCGACCTGATTCAGACTTTTTTTTTTCATATCGAGAATATTTCTGTTGAACTAGGGAAGCTGCACGGAATTTCGAATCGAGAATAAAGAGACAAATATCTGTTCGCCATCGTCAAACTTTCTTCAGCCAGCCTCTGTTTAAATTTCCTGGAAGACACATACACAGAAGCTGAAGAGTGTCCGACAGAGACGACCAGATATGTGCTTTATGTTAGGATTAGAAATCGATGGTACTGATTTTTCGTCTTTTATAACACACACACACACCGACGTGTGTGTGTGTGTGTGTGTGTAAACATCGAACTATAGAGAGGATCAAATATTCTACTTCAACGATAGACACATTAAATAAATGCTTATTATGCTTTATTTGCTTATAAAATATTTTTTTAATGTAAAAGTTCCCAATGTGTGTATGCCAAGATATGTAGATGGGTCTACGGATATCAGCATTATATTTGTTCACATATGCATAATGGTTTGTGTGTTTTTGTTTCCCCTTTACCTATTATAAAAATTCCCATCAATCATATTTCTACCGTTAATTGGAAGAAGCATCTCTTAAACGTTTGTTGAAGCTCCTTCATTAAACAACGCTTGTAAAATTTTAGATATAAAGTTCAGTCGAATAACTTAAGTATTCAATAAAATCTCAGCATCTTAAGGGAAAGTATATATTTTGTACGGTTTAGTTTATACGAGGGGCGTTTCAAAAGTAATGCCTCTTTTTTTTAGCCAGAATGGATCAGAGAGGATCGTAAAAATCACATTGCTATTATTACTGTATTTATGCTTCTACGACCTGGACGTCTCCGATCTCTATTGCAGATATTGGCGATATGAGACTAAGAAAGCAACCCATGTCGTGGGCATGCGTAAGAAACAGATGTGTCATTGAATTCCTGGCAAAAGTATATTGTGAATGGTGATAGCTATGTAGAAAAATAAATTCTATAGCATAAAAGCCCGCTGGTTTTAATTGTACCACCCTCGTCTCCGTAACTTGTCGACGTTTCGAGTTTTAAAAATTAGAAAACTTTACATTTCGAACACCCGTCCTATGATAAATTGCGCTCTGGGTGCTCAAACACAGTCGTGGTTCATCGCTGGCAAAAGTGCATTGAGAATTGTGGTGACAATGTAGAAAAAAATTCTGGTGCACAAATGTCGCTGGTATCATTCACTACGTCTTAGCTTTTTAGCTTGTTGAGTACAGGAGGCATTAATTTTTTTAAACTACAATCGTATAAATAGGCTTAACATGTTTTTAAATCATTTCTCACCTTCCCTGTCAACTAGGTACAATTCTCGACAAAGCTGTACATAAAAGCGTACGTTCCCAGTGGTTCGCTGCTTCGGGTGACAAGCTATATTCTTTGGTTTTGTTGCTTCGTTTTACTGTATATTAACCATTTTCGGTTATTTAATGTCGAATTAGGTCATTTAAAAAATATTTTTAGTTTCATGTTTTTTTTATATCTTCAAATTTTTGATGGTGCTTAGTGTGATTTCTTTGTTTAACGGGATATGAACTCTTTTCGGGTTCTTTTATGCCGGATCAATTACTTGTAAAGTTATTGCACTTCAAATTGTGTAGATTTTCAAATAATTATTCAGTGTTTTGTTCGATTATTTTGTAAGTAATAAGTTACTTTTGTTTTTGACTACAGAACATGGTTGGGTTTTGGAAAGGCAAAGAAAAAATAACGTCACTGTTGAGTGCATTTTTTGACAGGAAGCCAGTATCGCCCCAGCGAGTCTTGTCTGACAGCATCAGATGCCTAGCAAATGGACAAAGTGAACCTGGGAACAATGGTACCCAACAGCTAACTCTATATTCCCCACCGCCACCACAATATTACGTAGAACCCCCAGCTACAATGATTTTGAACCTTCTAAATTCCCGTTCTGACGAGCATTGTGAAGCATTAAATTCAATGGGATATTATTAGTACTAAACAGTAGGTGTCTGGTTCCATGCCGAACTCCAGGAAGTCCTTGGATGCGTCAGGGTTAATATCCTGAATAGCTAACTTTGCGAGAATTTGCCCATTTTGTAAAAAGCATAAACATGAAATGATGGAAAAAAAAAGTTTTAAAAAAGTTCTCTTTAGAGTTTTTTCTTTACAAAAAGCTGCAAATGATCCGTAATAGTATGTACATTAACAAAACACGAAATGTTTATAAAAAAAAAGAGTCAAGTCCTTGGCTGATTTAAGAAAACTAGCAGTTTAATAATAATTTAGCGCAATTTCCGATGTTTAAGTATTATATTTTAAACCATGGAATAATATTTTTTAGATATATGGCATACATTGAGCCGATTAAAATCTATATCAAAATAATGAACCGTTTCTCTATTTCTATATTGACAAATAAAGACAGCGAGATAATAAAAGGGCGATAACCGTGCTTGCAACTACGGCTACGCGTTCAGTTTTTTCTTTATCAACCTCCCCAACTCGTAGTTTACTGAACTTTCTTCTACCGTCCTTCTTTTGATACTTAGGAAGAACTACTGCGAGCAGATAAGAGAATGGTAATGGCAAACTTACCAAAAATTATTACTCGCTAATGTACTTTTTCTCACTGTTTTCTTTTTGTCACAGCTTTGTCTATTCCTTTTTTCGCTTTAACTCTCTATATCGACGAAGAGACAACGTTAAGATAAAATTACTAATGTTATGACACATTTAAGAAAAAAATCCGTACATTTACAGACATAAAATATACAATATATAGAAATTAGAATAATTAACAAAAATATTTTTTACAATGAAAGCACGGCTTATCAAGGTCCAAAGCCCACTCGAGTATAATAATTAATGAGTGTACGATTGTCATTGAGACAACAACGTAGTCTTCGTTAATTGTGGAAATTTGGGTACAATTTGATTATTTAAGGTGGCGGCTCAACAGGGACTTCTTCACAAAATTATATATTAGCGAGAATATTGCTTAGTTTTGGTTATACCATGAATCAAATCTTCCTCATAATACACATTTTTTCCATTACATTTAAAATATCGTTACCTTCTTGATGGCTATTTCTTTTCAAAATCAGCCCGTCAGTTTTTGTGAATGTTTTCGTGAAGTGGCCTTGTTTACTGTCGGTCTGGTGTATGGTCCTATATAGTTCGAGGGCCACCGAACCAGGCTTCACCATTCCGTCTTTGGAAATAGAAGTTGGTTTAGCTTAAGGCGTCCCTACAAAAGAAAATGCAGCGGGGTTGTTCAGGCAATATTGATACTCACTGGAATTTGAGTGACAATAAGTTTCCTCAAAAGGGGACAGTTCTCTGCGCATTCATCCAGTTAAGGTCTGGTTAGTGGTTTTTACTCTTCAGTCTTTCTATCCTCCTTGATCTTCCTCGATTATTTTGTGTAGCACCAGTTTATGCAGGTAATAGTTTTTTGGGGGAAAAAGGGAGGAGAGTCACGGGGTTAAATAGCAATTATAGTTTCAATTCTCATGATTCTATGCGGTGTTTTTTGTGTCACGTCTGTAGCAGTTTCTAAACGGTGCATTTCGTCTCAGGAAACCAATATCTTCAGACAGCCTGATCTGGTAGCATTCAATGTAGTGCATTGTTGATATTCATTAGTTTCCTGGTCTTCTGGTCGAGATGTTTCAATTCTTCTTTGGTCAAAATTACAAACAGTCCGGAGTACCTCACTAGTGACACTGCCAATGTGTTTTTCTTTTTTTAATGTTTCTACTAAATAGTTTAGCCTCGAAAAGATTTTTTTCTCCTGATGTATTTCTTTTCGATGTTCTCTTTCATTTCTGTTGCTTTGATGGTGTCTACATCAAGAGCCCCCAAATATTTGTAGCTGCCATGTTCGCCTAGTGCCCTCATCTTTCTTTGGTTAGGTAGTTTCATACCTTTTTTTGCTTCCAGTTTTCCTATTCTCATTTTGACAAGTCGCACTTTTTAATACCGAATTCAATTCGGATATTTTAGTTGAAAATTCTGGTCGTGTTTATTACTAATTAATTTTTTTTTTTTTTTTTAGAGATTCAGCCGGTTCCTGCACATTATGTTTATCTTTCCTCTGTTTATCAAGTTAGCACTTTCAAGTATATTAGCATTTCAGCCCGGCGTTGCCCGTGTGTTTGGAGGTGTATGTTGAGCAAAAAAAAAAAAAAAGAAAAAAAAGCGGGGCATTTTTTTAACTGACTCCTATTATGACCCCTAAACATTTATTGTTTTGGACTCAAATCAAGTTATTAAGTTAGATCCATGCCCAAGGAAGCTATATCTAAAATTTCAAGTGTTTAGACCCAAAATTGTCGGAGGAGTTTAGTAGGTTCTCAAAGGTCAAATCGTTGAACTTTGACCCCTTAACAGCCATATTTCTGGCTGAAAACTGATTACAAAGATTTTCCCGAATCTCAGTACCCTGTATATCAAATTTCGAGTCTGTAGACTTAAAATTGACAGAGATATTGCTTAGGGAAATGTACACACACAGACATACAGACACGTTCACTTTTCTAGATATATAGATTTTTAAGCGCTATGATGAACAGTAGTAGTGATATAGAATCTCTTGGACGAAACTTTGTATTTTAATATCAGTTATGTATTGTATTTCATGTGTCGATTCAAGTCTCTATTTCGCATTTTTTATTAAATTGATAATCTTGTGTAGAAATTTTTTTACATCCTCAGGCATTCTATTATCCATGTTTGAGGAATCATGTCATAAACGTTCTAGTAATCGATCCATTATATGACTTTCTACTTTTTAGCTCATTCAGGATCATTTGGTCTATGTATAGTTAGTTATGTTTTTGTTTTTTTTGACAGCCTTTCTGTTCCTCGGGGAATAATCCGCGAGTATGAAGGGAGTAATAAATTTGTTTCCTCAGTTATACTGTTAGCATTTTTTACCATTGTAGGTAATCATGTTAGGGGATGTAGTTCCTAGAGATGGTTCCTTTTACTGTGTCTTTCGGCACTGGTGTGGTTCGACTAGGTTGATTGTTCTTGTTGCAGCTGTTTTTAAAACCCTGTCTAAGAGTGAAAGCCTGTGTTATATGCAGTAGCCAGACGTGGCAACAATACTGTGCATAGACGACAGGATACTCCCTGATCTGAGTATTTTTCTAGCACTGTAGAAGGAGCCCAGCTATTTTATGGTATGTCAAACGCATTTTATAAAATGTAACCCAAAATGAGTCTCGTGCTATAGGTTAGCTTAAATTAGAATAAGATTTCGGTGCGTATTTCATTCTTTCTCGCTGTAAAAGGTCATTAGGTAACGCCCGAAGTTAAGAAAACATATTTCGAGCGAAAGCTAAACACATTCAACGACATTCAAAGAGACAAGATTTTTCTGTTCTTGATTATTCCCATTTTTGTGTCGGCTTCGGGTAAGGTCGAAAAACAGAAAACATTTGTGCAGCGAAAAACATCTCCGTGCTTCTTCGAGCAACTGACATTCCTGAACTCGAAAGCATTTTACCATTTTACCATTTTATTTACACTTTTTGGTTCGTGTATATAAACGCGAATGCTTCCAAGAAATGCGATTAGAAGCAAAATTTCACCCCTTCACTGTTTATGATTCCCTCGTTGTTTTATATTTCTCCAGGCAGACAATTTAATATAATGTATACCAACACCTTGCTCTCTAAATAAGACGCCTCTTATAAAGCTTGCCCTAAATACCACGGTTCCATATGACGCATAGAAATTTCCCCTTTAGGTAAAACTAGCGGGGGTAGCCGGCGTTGTATGGGTGTGAAGAGGTGGTGTAGTAAGGATATTGAGTACAGGCCAGGCGTAAAAAAGTGCCAGGCGTAAAAAAGAGCCAGGCTACACGATGGAAAAATAAAAGATAAAATGACGGAAAAATAACATTAGTACCATCGGTTTCAAATCCAACAAAGGGGAACAAATCTAACATTGTTGAAGAATAAAGCAACAACTGTAGCTGCGTCTATCTATAAAGTTTAAAGTTAGTTATGTGCTCTTCTCCTTTGTTGGATTTGAAACTTTCAGAATCAGTGATGTTCTGATCTTTTGTTATACACACAGACATACAGACACACATATATAAGACTGTTTTATTCCTATGTTCATTTAGCGTAATCCGATAGACTGCAGAGTCAAGGGTGATGTATCTGAATTTGAATATTCGTCAGCAGGAATTATCGTTTTCTTATGAGGATTGCATGAATTGCTAGGGTCTGTAGGCGATAAAAAATATTTACATTAAAAATTATATATACATATAATTTTAATTAAACAATAATTATTCTTGTTACCTGTAGACAAGTGTTTCATGCTGACGCAATCCTAACTGTAGGGGTTACAATTGCTGCCAACCATGTTATTCGAACTCAGTCATGTTTTGCTCTTCTTGCGTAGCCTTTATCGCAGGGCCACAAAACAATTACACCGTGAATTAATAGAACTATGATACGCCGAATTTGGCCGCATGTATTAGAAAATACAGTGTTTACACAACCAGATTTCGAGAATTTGCCATTAGTTCTTGCATGTATTACTTTAGTTTAATATATATATATATATATATATATATATATATATATATGATAGACCTATCTATCTATCAATCATATCTATCATATATATCATAAATATCTATATCATATATATACGATAGATATATGATATGATAGATATTGATACGATATGTATATGATATATATTGATATGATATATATGATATATATATATGATATATATGATATATATATATCATATACATATGATATATATATGATATATATATGATATATATCATATAAATATGATATATATGATATATATCATATACATATGATATATATGTATCATATATATCACATTTATATGATATATATGATATATATATATATATATCATATATATCATATATCACATATATATGATATATATATGATATATATCATATACATATGATATATATAATATATATATATGATATATATCATATACATATGATATATATGATACATATGATATATATATCATATATATATATATGATATATATCATATATATACCATATATATATCATATATATATCATATATATACCATATATATATCATATATATATGATATATCATATATATATCATATATATATCATATATATATATCATATATATATCATATATCATATATATATCATATATATATCATATATATATCATATATATATATATATATATCATATATATATCATATATATATATATATCATATATATATCATATATATATATATATCATATATATATCATATATATATATATCATATATATCATATATATATATATCATATATATCATATATATATCATATATATCATATATATATCATATATATATATATATATATATATATATATATATATATATATATCATATTTTTTCATGTTTGAGTGATCCGTCCGTGATTTTTCATTTTAATATACTTTAATAGAAATGTAAAAAAAAAACAAAAAAAACAAACAAACTATTTTCTTTACGTCACAAGTGTCACGCTCATACATGAATTCCATAGCTAATACAATATACTGACCCCACGTGTCACGGGTAGTCTAGTATTTAATGCTATAACATATATGTTATAACCCAGGTAATTTGGAGCAAACATTACAGCTTACACAGCCTAACATCACAAATGCATTTGAACAGTTTTATTGGCACAAAAATCGAAAGACCCGACGTATAAACTCAACAGAAGGTTCTTCCATATGACGAGGACGCGTTCAAAAAGAATGTTTCTATAAAAATCACAATTGAAACATGATAATTGACTTTCATTTTATCGTAAATTAAAAACTATATCACCGCACAAGCAGTATAACTACGCATATAAAAATAAACTGTAAGGTCTTTGGTATGACAGAGACGTGTTTAAAATGTGTTACAGTTAAGAGCACATAAATATATATATATAATATATATATATAATATATATCATATATACAACATAACATAATATATATATATAACATAATATATATAATATATATATAATATACATATATAATATAATATATATTATATATATCATATACTATATATATATAATATAAATTATAAAATATAATAATATACAATATATATTATAATATATATGATATAATATATATAATATATATAACATAATATAAAATATATAATAACATAATATAAAATATACAATAATATATAATAATAACATAATATAAAATATAATATATATATAATATAACATAGTATAACATATATATATAATATATATAATATATATATATATATATATATATATAATATAATATAATATATAATATAATATGATATAATATAATATATATATAATATAATATAATATAATATAATATAATATAATATATAATATAATATATATAATACTAGCAAAAGTACCCGTCGTTGACTGGGTTCAAAAACAGCCTACAGAAAATGGACTGATTTGTGAAAAGGAAGGGTTGTAAAGAGATAGCTTCGAATTTGGGGGTATCAAAACCAAAGTAAAATATGATGAAAGTAAAAATAAAATAGATAAACCTAATTATTTATTATACCATACCTGTTCACACTGTAACACTTATCACAATATTCTGTGGATCTATATTAAAAATCCTTGTTAAACTTTGTGACATATTTCCATTCTATGTGGTCAGGCGCGAACGAACACCCTATAATTTTATTATACCATATTTCTTCAAACTGGAATAATTATCAAAGTATACTTATGCAGATAGATATGAAAAGTCTTTGTTAATTGTTTGTGCCTATTTCCATTCTATGGAGGCCAGGTGCGCACGCAGACCCCACAATTTTATTATACCATCCCTATTTAAGTTTAAACATACTTATCAAAGTATTCTTATGTACATATATATAAACAACACTTGTAAACTTATTTTTTCATTTTTTATTTCAATACTTTGGGGGCCAGGCGCGAAAGCGGACCCTACAATTTTGATGAACAACCGTTCTGCCAGATCAAAATACCCATTCCTGATCTTCGATACATCTTATATCATTCTATGTAAGCATTTATTTTTAAATAGTCAACCATATAGGAGCCTATTCGTGACCACACACACACACACACACACACACACACACACACACACACACACACACACACACACACACACACACACACACACACACACACACGTTCGGCTTTATATCATAGATATATATATTATATAATATATATTATATAATATATTATATAATATGTATTATATATATATATTATATATCTATAATGTAAAGCTGAATGTCTGTGCGTATGTGTGTCTGGTCACGAATATGTTTTTTAATATAGATCCACAAAATATTTTTTTGTTTTTGAACGTAGTCAACGACGGGTGCTTTTTCTAGTATATATACACACACACACGCACACACACACACACTGTTTACTACAGTGCTGTGTAGACTAATGAGAACTGTGGACAGAGTCAATGCGGGGAGGCATGTGAAGCACCAATTGGTTCTCAACTAGAGCAATCAATTAATCGATTTAATTGAAAAATGGTCGATTTTACCGATTTCGATGACTAAAAATTTAATCCAGGGCTACGTCAACTCTCCTTGCAAGTCTGAAATATTTTAATGCTTAACTTGGAGATTGTGCCTACATTATATTTCTTATATTCTTTGAATTACTCCGAGCAATTTAAAATTTGAGAAATATTTATTAACTGATATTTGTAAAATTCAACGAAAATCGGAAATATCAGAATCTTCAGATAGCTTTTCCATACTCTTGCTGCCTTCTTTTGCACGATGTAAATTAAACTAAATATTGTCGCGCAGTAGCTGTCTCTACGCTTAATAACTGCCTTTACAAATTAGTAGCGATCAGTTTATTAATTCGGGGTGAAATTATACATAGCAATTTAGAAACATATCTAACTTTACATAAACAGAAATAAAATAACGGTATCTGAAACGCCTGTCATGGGTGGCAAGAATAAAAAAAACAGACCTGGTGCCTGCCCCACCCCCAACACAAAATACGAAGCCATGTTTCCAAATTTGTCAGACAAGCTAAATGTCAATATCATTGCTTTGCTTTTTAATACTAAACTCTAAAACATGCTGTGCCCTTTATTTAAACTAACATAAATAGTTATCTTTGTTCATCTCTCTCTCCATCTCTCTCTCCCCATTGCTCTCTCTCCATCTCTCTCCATCTCTCTCTCTCTTTCTAGACTGTTTGATAGCATATATGATGAACCAACATATAGTACAAACTTCACATCCGAACGAAGCAGGTAATGTCTGGGAATAAGATCTCATGACAATATAACAGATCCTATACTATTTTTCTAGCGATCAGATAAACCCTGGACTTTTGGTCTGATGACAAATTAAAAAAAAAAAAAGAAAAAGTACACTACTACTTCTCCTTAATTAAAAAAAACCCTGGAAGAATAGTAATATGACTGAAGAACAAATACTAAACTTACTTTCAGAATACGACATTCATAGAAGTAATAGTATAATTTCGGCTGCAGCCAGACAGATATCAAACTGCTATTATAAATTTAAGTGCTAGTGTAGTTTACGATTCAGGCAGGCATATACCGACTCTTCATTATCACTTGATGTAATAGTAGTGGTTTAAGTCCCGGAGACATGGATATCAAATTTTTATTACTATTAGATGTCTTAATTGATATTTTAGATCAACGGATAAAAATCTTCCCCGTATATGCTTATACTCTCTGTAGAAATGTATAACGTGCTGAGTATATGGAATGTCTTCTAGATATGTGTGCACCGTTATTTATAGGCAAAAGCGAAATACGCCCGAAGATAAAGTATTCTTGTAACATCTGGGAAAGTGTCGTTCAGAGCAACCTTTCCTCTCTTGACCGAGTACAAAATTGACTTCGAATCCTAATATGAATTGTTTTATTCTCTGACCGACAGACGCTATTTGAAAATAAATAGAAGTTAAATACTCATTTCTAATAATGCATAGCTGTACATAGAATGGTCATCATAACGCGTAGTTCGCTGCACTTTATCATAAGATCTATACAAAATTTTAGCAAGGTCGGTCCATTAGATTCCGAGAGATTGTGACAGACAGATAAATAGACAAGCCAAGAGAAATGTAATATAAATTCTATTTCTCTGAAAAACAAAATGGACGTGACAAAAAGAGGACGACAAAGATATCAGTCATTTGATGATTTTATGCATTATTTTGTCATTTGAAATTAATTTTGAGAAGCGCTTACACTGTTTATACCACCGTATTTCTGATATTAAAGTGCCTAGATCTTTTACACACAGAATAATTGAAACAGCAATCAGCGAAAAGCACGCGATTCTCGTAGTGACTCACTGCATAAGCCTTATTTATTTATACCTATATTTTATAATATGCTAGCAGTGTTACTCAGCATTTTCCGGTGTAAAAGTGTAGAATATTTCTATTAAAGCATCTATGTCTCTTTTCGCCAGTTTCCTCTTCCTTTCCTCCTTTCTTCTCCATATACCTATACCTCTCTGGGCACGCACACACACACACACACACACACACACACACACGCACACACGCACACACAGACACACACACACACTTTTATAGATTCCCCGAAGAATAATTCTACATAATGGAACTGAACTTTGATTTAAAAAAAAATGACTTTCCTTTAGTTAGTATGTAATTAAGCTGTAAAACCGACCCCTCCTTTACTAAATCTACGTCTGTTTAGAAGCGAAGAATGAACTCTAAATTTGATATAATCTATCCAAGGCAACGCTGACCAAGAAAATATAAACTTGGTCGGTATTTTTATCGTTCTTAAAATTTTAGCCGGACATACAAACATACATTCAAAAAATACACTGTACTTTATATTATAGATTCTTGTATATCTATTGTCACTACTGACTTAATGTTAAGTGATCAGCTGGGTAAATATTTAGAGTTATTACACCATTTGCGCCTCGACATTGTCATTAATAGCGACAAAAAATTACTTCACTTCGACAAGCTTGCAGTTTCGCGTCTGTTTTTCAATTCCAGATCCCATGTTTAAACCTTACAATTTCTTAGCATTTACGAACTTTTGATAATGACCGTGACAGTCGGAAAAATGTCAATTAAATTAGGCATCAAAAGTTAATCGGTGGTGAATCTGTAGATTTTCATAAAAACCAGCGACTGCGTAAATACCAGTTTTGTTGTAATTTGCCATTTTCCCTGGTTCCTTATGGCACTATGTTGGCGATCTGTTTTCGCTCTCCTACATTTCTAGAAATCTGATATTCATT
This sequence comes from Euprymna scolopes, assembly GCF_053919585.1. NCBI lineage: Eukaryota > Metazoa > Mollusca > Cephalopoda > Sepiida > Sepiolidae > Euprymna > Euprymna scolopes. The sequence continues at coordinate 90,403,046 of NC_136488.1, forward strand.
AAAACTCCAGATGAATTTAATATCTATCTATCTATCTATCTATATGTATATATCTATATCTATATATTCCAGGTAGAAAGACATCCAAAAATTTAACATAATTAAAGTTCAACAAGGGTCGTTGATAATACCTCAATAAAAGAGAGCAAATCATATATATTTTTATTATTCTTTAAGTAAACGTATAAGTAAGAACTTCAGCTTTGTTCCACGCCAATCATGGCATATTTTCTCTCCTCAAAATTTGAAAAGGTCTGGAACATTTGATTTTTCTTGCCAGATGAAATCACATATGATTGAAACGGTCTGCACATCATAGCAAGATAGGACTATATAAATAATAATATACACATATATACATACACACACATATACACACCCATACATACACACATACATACACACACATACACACACATTAGGTTAATACTCTGAACGAATAAAAACAATATGTAACGCGTTTTCAAGTATTTGATTGAAAATTAGTATTATTTGAATCATTCGGACTACTGTGCTCATCTTGAATTATATTTGTATAATGTAGACCGATGTAATCTCCCGACCTGATTCAGACTTTTTTTTTTCATATCGAGAATATTTCTGTTGAACTAGGGAAGCTGCACGGAATTTCGAATCGAGAATAAAGAGACAAATATCTGTTCGCCATCGTCAAACTTTCTTCAGCCAGCCTCTGTTTAAATTTCCTGGAAGACACATACACAGAAGCTGAAGAGTGTCCGACAGAGACGACCAGATATGTGCTTTATGTTAGGATTAGAAATCGATGGTACTGATTTTTCGTCTTTTATAACACACACACACACCGACGTGTGTGTGTGTGTGTGTGTGTAAACATCGAACTATAGAGAGGATCAAATATTCTACTTCAACGATAGACACATTAAATAAATGCTTATTATGCTTTATTTGCTTATAAAATATTTTTTTAATGTAAAAGTTCCCAATGTGTGTATGCCAAGATATGTAGATGGGTCTACGGATATCAGCATTATATTTGTTCACATATGCATAATGGTTTGTGTGTTTTTGTTTCCCCTTTACCTATTATAAAAATTCCCATCAATCATATTTCTACCGTTAATTGGAAGAAGCATCTCTTAAACGTTTGTTGAAGCTCCTTCATTAAACAACGCTTGTAAAATTTTAGATATAAAGTTCAGTCGAATAACTTAAGTATTCAATAAAATCTCAGCATCTTAAGGGAAAGTATATATTTTGTACGGTTTAGTTTATACGAGGGGCGTTTCAAAAGTAATGCCTCTTTTTTTTAGCCAGAATGGATCAGAGAGGATCGTAAAAATCACATTGCTATTATTACTGTATTTATGCTTCTACGACCTGGACGTCTCCGATCTCTATTGCAGATATTGGCGATATGAGACTAAGAAAGCAACCCATGTCGTGGGCATGCGTAAGAAACAGATGTGTCATTGAATTCCTGGCAAAAGTATATTGTGAATGGTGATAGCTATGTAGAAAAATAAATTCTATAGCATAAAAGCCCGCTGGTTTTAATTGTACCACCCTCGTCTCCGTAACTTGTCGACGTTTCGAGTTTTAAAAATTAGAAAACTTTACATTTCGAACACCCGTCCTATGATAAATTGCGCTCTGGGTGCTCAAACACAGTCGTGGTTCATCGCTGGCAAAAGTGCATTGAGAATTGTGGTGACAATGTAGAAAAAAATTCTGGTGCACAAATGTCGCTGGTATCATTCACTACGTCTTAGCTTTTTAGCTTGTTGAGTACAGGAGGCATTAATTTTTTTAAACTACAATCGTATAAATAGGCTTAACATGTTTTTAAATCATTTCTCACCTTCCCTGTCAACTAGGTACAATTCTCGACAAAGCTGTACATAAAAGCGTACGTTCCCAGTGGTTCGCTGCTTCGGGTGACAAGCTATATTCTTTGGTTTTGTTGCTTCGTTTTACTGTATATTAACCATTTTCGGTTATTTAATGTCGAATTAGGTCATTTAAAAAATATTTTTAGTTTCATGTTTTTTTTATATCTTCAAATTTTTGATGGTGCTTAGTGTGATTTCTTTGTTTAACGGGATATGAACTCTTTTCGGGTTCTTTTATGCCGGATCAATTACTTGTAAAGTTATTGCACTTCAAATTGTGTAGATTTTCAAATAATTATTCAGTGTTTTGTTCGATTATTTTGTAAGTAATAAGTTACTTTTGTTTTTGACTACAGAACATGGTTGGGTTTTGGAAAGGCAAAGAAAAAATAACGTCACTGTTGAGTGCATTTTTTGACAGGAAGCCAGTATCGCCCCAGCGAGTCTTGTCTGACAGCATCAGATGCCTAGCAAATGGACAAAGTGAACCTGGGAACAATGGTACCCAACAGCTAACTCTATATTCCCCACCGCCACCACAATATTACGTAGAACCCCCAGCTACAATGATTTTGAACCTTCTAAATTCCCGTTCTGACGAGCATTGTGAAGCATTAAATTCAATGGGATATTATTAGTACTAAACAGTAGGTGTCTGGTTCCATGCCGAACTCCAGGAAGTCCTTGGATGCGTCAGGGTTAATATCCTGAATAGCTAACTTTGCGAGAATTTGCCCATTTTGTAAAAAGCATAAACATGAAATGATGGAAAAAAAAAGTTTTAAAAAAGTTCTCTTTAGAGTTTTTTCTTTACAAAAAGCTGCAAATGATCCGTAATAGTATGTACATTAACAAAACACGAAATGTTTATAAAAAAAAAGAGTCAAGTCCTTGGCTGATTTAAGAAAACTAGCAGTTTAATAATAATTTAGCGCAATTTCCGATGTTTAAGTATTATATTTTAAACCATGGAATAATATTTTTTAGATATATGGCATACATTGAGCCGATTAAAATCTATATCAAAATAATGAACCGTTTCTCTATTTCTATATTGACAAATAAAGACAGCGAGATAATAAAAGGGCGATAACCGTGCTTGCAACTACGGCTACGCGTTCAGTTTTTTCTTTATCAACCTCCCCAACTCGTAGTTTACTGAACTTTCTTCTACCGTCCTTCTTTTGATACTTAGGAAGAACTACTGCGAGCAGATAAGAGAATGGTAATGGCAAACTTACCAAAAATTATTACTCGCTAATGTACTTTTTCTCACTGTTTTCTTTTTGTCACAGCTTTGTCTATTCCTTTTTTCGCTTTAACTCTCTATATCGACGAAGAGACAACGTTAAGATAAAATTACTAATGTTATGACACATTTAAGAAAAAAATCCGTACATTTACAGACATAAAATATACAATATATAGAAATTAGAATAATTAACAAAAATATTTTTTACAATGAAAGCACGGCTTATCAAGGTCCAAAGCCCACTCGAGTATAATAATTAATGAGTGTACGATTGTCATTGAGACAACAACGTAGTCTTCGTTAATTGTGGAAATTTGGGTACAATTTGATTATTTAAGGTGGCGGCTCAACAGGGACTTCTTCACAAAATTATATATTAGCGAGAATATTGCTTAGTTTTGGTTATACCATGAATCAAATCTTCCTCATAATACACATTTTTTCCATTACATTTAAAATATCGTTACCTTCTTGATGGCTATTTCTTTTCAAAATCAGCCCGTCAGTTTTTGTGAATGTTTTCGTGAAGTGGCCTTGTTTACTGTCGGTCTGGTGTATGGTCCTATATAGTTCGAGGGCCACCGAACCAGGCTTCACCATTCCGTCTTTGGAAATAGAAGTTGGTTTAGCTTAAGGCGTCCCTACAAAAGAAAATGCAGCGGGGTTGTTCAGGCAATATTGATACTCACTGGAATTTGAGTGACAATAAGTTTCCTCAAAAGGGGACAGTTCTCTGCGCATTCATCCAGTTAAGGTCTGGTTAGTGGTTTTTACTCTTCAGTCTTTCTATCCTCCTTGATCTTCCTCGATTATTTTGTGTAGCACCAGTTTATGCAGGTAATAGTTTTTTGGGGGAAAAAGGGAGGAGAGTCACGGGGTTAAATAGCAATTATAGTTTCAATTCTCATGATTCTATGCGGTGTTTTTTGTGTCACGTCTGTAGCAGTTTCTAAACGGTGCATTTCGTCTCAGGAAACCAATATCTTCAGACAGCCTGATCTGGTAGCATTCAATGTAGTGCATTGTTGATATTCATTAGTTTCCTGGTCTTCTGGTCGAGATGTTTCAATTCTTCTTTGGTCAAAATTACAAACAGTCCGGAGTACCTCACTAGTGACACTGCCAATGTGTTTTTCTTTTTTTAATGTTTCTACTAAATAGTTTAGCCTCGAAAAGATTTTTTTCTCCTGATGTATTTCTTTTCGATGTTCTCTTTCATTTCTGTTGCTTTGATGGTGTCTACATCAAGAGCCCCCAAATATTTGTAGCTGCCATGTTCGCCTAGTGCCCTCATCTTTCTTTGGTTAGGTAGTTTCATACCTTTTTTTGCTTCCAGTTTTCCTATTCTCATTTTGACAAGTCGCACTTTTTAATACCGAATTCAATTCGGATATTTTAGTTGAAAATTCTGGTCGTGTTTATTACTAATTAATTTTTTTTTTTTTTTTTAGAGATTCAGCCGGTTCCTGCACATTATGTTTATCTTTCCTCTGTTTATCAAGTTAGCACTTTCAAGTATATTAGCATTTCAGCCCGGCGTTGCCCGTGTGTTTGGAGGTGTATGTTGAGCAAAAAAAAAAAAAAAGAAAAAAAAGCGGGGCATTTTTTTAACTGACTCCTATTATGACCCCTAAACATTTATTGTTTTGGACTCAAATCAAGTTATTAAGTTAGATCCATGCCCAAGGAAGCTATATCTAAAATTTCAAGTGTTTAGACCCAAAATTGTCGGAGGAGTTTAGTAGGTTCTCAAAGGTCAAATCGTTGAACTTTGACCCCTTAACAGCCATATTTCTGGCTGAAAACTGATTACAAAGATTTTCCCGAATCTCAGTACCCTGTATATCAAATTTCGAGTCTGTAGACTTAAAATTGACAGAGATATTGCTTAGGGAAATGTACACACACAGACATACAGACACGTTCACTTTTCTAGATATATAGATTTTTAAGCGCTATGATGAACAGTAGTAGTGATATAGAATCTCTTGGACGAAACTTTGTATTTTAATATCAGTTATGTATTGTATTTCATGTGTCGATTCAAGTCTCTATTTCGCATTTTTTATTAAATTGATAATCTTGTGTAGAAATTTTTTTACATCCTCAGGCATTCTATTATCCATGTTTGAGGAATCATGTCATAAACGTTCTAGTAATCGATCCATTATATGACTTTCTACTTTTTAGCTCATTCAGGATCATTTGGTCTATGTATAGTTAGTTATGTTTTTGTTTTTTTTGACAGCCTTTCTGTTCCTCGGGGAATAATCCGCGAGTATGAAGGGAGTAATAAATTTGTTTCCTCAGTTATACTGTTAGCATTTTTTACCATTGTAGGTAATCATGTTAGGGGATGTAGTTCCTAGAGATGGTTCCTTTTACTGTGTCTTTCGGCACTGGTGTGGTTCGACTAGGTTGATTGTTCTTGTTGCAGCTGTTTTTAAAACCCTGTCTAAGAGTGAAAGCCTGTGTTATATGCAGTAGCCAGACGTGGCAACAATACTGTGCATAGACGACAGGATACTCCCTGATCTGAGTATTTTTCTAGCACTGTAGAAGGAGCCCAGCTATTTTATGGTATGTCAAACGCATTTTATAAAATGTAACCCAAAATGAGTCTCGTGCTATAGGTTAGCTTAAATTAGAATAAGATTTCGGTGCGTATTTCATTCTTTCTCGCTGTAAAAGGTCATTAGGTAACGCCCGAAGTTAAGAAAACATATTTCGAGCGAAAGCTAAACACATTCAACGACATTCAAAGAGACAAGATTTTTCTGTTCTTGATTATTCCCATTTTTGTGTCGGCTTCGGGTAAGGTCGAAAAACAGAAAACATTTGTGCAGCGAAAAACATCTCCGTGCTTCTTCGAGCAACTGACATTCCTGAACTCGAAAGCATTTTACCATTTTACCATTTTATTTACACTTTTTGGTTCGTGTATATAAACGCGAATGCTTCCAAGAAATGCGATTAGAAGCAAAATTTCACCCCTTCACTGTTTATGATTCCCTCGTTGTTTTATATTTCTCCAGGCAGACAATTTAATATAATGTATACCAACACCTTGCTCTCTAAATAAGACGCCTCTTATAAAGCTTGCCCTAAATACCACGGTTCCATATGACGCATAGAAATTTCCCCTTTAGGTAAAACTAGCGGGGGTAGCCGGCGTTGTATGGGTGTGAAGAGGTGGTGTAGTAAGGATATTGAGTACAGGCCAGGCGTAAAAAAGTGCCAGGCGTAAAAAAGAGCCAGGCTACACGATGGAAAAATAAAAGATAAAATGACGGAAAAATAACATTAGTACCATCGGTTTCAAATCCAACAAAGGGGAACAAATCTAACATTGTTGAAGAATAAAGCAACAACTGTAGCTGCGTCTATCTATAAAGTTTAAAGTTAGTTATGTGCTCTTCTCCTTTGTTGGATTTGAAACTTTCAGAATCAGTGATGTTCTGATCTTTTGTTATACACACAGACATACAGACACACATATATAAGACTGTTTTATTCCTATGTTCATTTAGCGTAATCCGATAGACTGCAGAGTCAAGGGTGATGTATCTGAATTTGAATATTCGTCAGCAGGAATTATCGTTTTCTTATGAGGATTGCATGAATTGCTAGGGTCTGTAGGCGATAAAAAATATTTACATTAAAAATTATATATACATATAATTTTAATTAAACAATAATTATTCTTGTTACCTGTAGACAAGTGTTTCATGCTGACGCAATCCTAACTGTAGGGGTTACAATTGCTGCCAACCATGTTATTCGAACTCAGTCATGTTTTGCTCTTCTTGCGTAGCCTTTATCGCAGGGCCACAAAACAATTACACCGTGAATTAATAGAACTATGATACGCCGAATTTGGCCGCATGTATTAGAAAATACAGTGTTTACACAACCAGATTTCGAGAATTTGCCATTAGTTCTTGCATGTATTACTTTAGTTTAATATATATATATATATATATATATATATATATATATGATAGACCTATCTATCTATCAATCATATCTATCATATATATCATAAATATCTATATCATATATATACGATAGATATATGATATGATAGATATTGATACGATATGTATATGATATATATTGATATGATATATATGATATATATATATGATATATATGATATATATATATCATATACATATGATATATATATGATATATATATGATATATATCATATAAATATGATATATATGATATATATCATATACATATGATATATATGTATCATATATATCACATTTATATGATATATATGATATATATATATATATATCATATATATCATATATCACATATATATGATATATATATGATATATATCATATACATATGATATATATAATATATATATATGATATATATCATATACATATGATATATATGATACATATGATATATATATCATATATATATATATGATATATATCATATATATACCATATATATATCATATATATATCATATATACCATATATATATCATATATATATCATATATACCATATATATATCATATATATATGATATATCATATATATATCATATATATATCATATATATATATCATATATATATCATATATCATATATATATCATATATATATCATATATATATCATATATATATATATATATATCATATATATATCATATATATATATATATCATATATATATCATATATATATATATATCATATATATATCATATATATATATATCATATATATCATATATATATATATCATATATATCATATATATATCATATATATCATATATATATCATATATATATATATATATATATATATATATATATATATATCATATTTTTTCATGTTTGAGTGATCCGTCCGTGATTTTTCATTTTAATATACTTTAATAGAAATGTAAAAAAAAAACAAAAAAAACAAACAAACTATTTTCTTTACGTCACAAGTGTCACGCTCATACATGAATTCCATAGCTAATACAATATACTGACCCCACGTGTCACGGGTAGTCTAGTATTTAATGCTATAACATATATGTTATAACCCAGGTAATTTGGAGCAAACATTACAGCTTACACAGCCTAACATCACAAATGCATTTGAACAGTTTTATTGGCACAAAAATCGAAAGACCCGACGTATAAACTCAACAGAAGGTTCTTCCATATGACGAGGACGCGTTCAAAAAGAATGTTTCTATAAAAATCACAATTGAAACATGATAATTGACTTTCATTTTATCGTAAATTAAAAACTATATCACCGCACAAGCAGTATAACTACGCATATAAAAATAAACTGTAAGGTCTTTGGTATGACAGAGACGTGTTTAAAATGTGTTACAGTTAAGAGCACATAAATATATATATATAATATATATATATAATATATATCATATATACAACATAACATAATATATATATATAACATAATATATATAATATATATATAATATACATATATAATATAATATATATTATATATATCATATACTATATATATATAATATAAATTATAAAATATAATAATATACAATATATATTATAATATATATGATATAATATATATAATATATATAACATAATATAAAATATATAATAACATAATATAAAATATACAATAATATATAATAATAACATAATATAAAATATAATATATATATAATATAACATAGTATAACATATATATATAATATATATAATATATATATATATATATATATATATAATATAATATAATATATAATATAATATGATATAATATAATATATATATAATATAATATAATATAATATAATATAATATAATATATAATATAATATATATAATACTAGCAAAAGTACCCGTCGTTGACTGGGTTCAAAAACAGCCTACAGAAAATGGACTGATTTGTGAAAAGGAAGGGTTGTAAAGAGATAGCTTCGAATTTGGGGGTATCAAAACCAAAGTAAAATATGATGAAAGTAAAAATAAAATAGATAAACCTAATTATTTATTATACCATACCTGTTCACACTGTAACACTTATCACAATATTCTGTGGATCTATATTAAAAATCCTTGTTAAACTTTGTGACATATTTCCATTCTATGTGGTCAGGCGCGAACGAACACCCTATAATTTTATTATACCATATTTCTTCAAACTGGAATAATTATCAAAGTATACTTATGCAGATAGATATGAAAAGTCTTTGTTAATTGTTTGTGCCTATTTCCATTCTATGGAGGCCAGGTGCGCACGCAGACCCCACAATTTTATTATACCATCCCTATTTAAGTTTAAACATACTTATCAAAGTATTCTTATGTACATATATATAAACAACACTTGTAAACTTATTTTTTCATTTTTTATTTCAATACTTTGGGGGCCAGGCGCGAAAGCGGACCCTACAATTTTGATGAACAACCGTTCTGCCAGATCAAAATACCCATTCCTGATCTTCGATACATCTTATATCATTCTATGTAAGCATTTATTTTTAAATAGTCAACCATATAGGAGCCTATTCGTGACCACACACACACACACACACACACACACACACACACACACACACACACACACACACACACACACACACACGTTCGGCTTTATATCATAGATATATATATTATATAATATATATTATATAATATATTATATAATATGTATTATATATATATATTATATATCTATAATGTAAAGCTGAATGTCTGTGCGTATGTGTGTCTGGTCACGAATATGTTTTTTAATATAGATCCACAAAATATTTTTTTGTTTTTGAACGTAGTCAACGACGGGTGCTTTTTCTAGTATATATACACACACACACGCACACACACACACACTGTTTACTACAGTGCTGTGTAGACTAATGAGAACTGTGGACAGAGTCAATGCGGGGAGGCATGTGAAGCACCAATTGGTTCTCAACTAGAGCAATCAATTAATCGATTTAATTGAAAAATGGTCGATTTTACCGATTTCGATGACTAAAAATTTAATCCAGGGCTACGTCAACTCTCCTTGCAAGTCTGAAATATTTTAATGCTTAACTTGGAGATTGTGCCTACATTATATTTCTTATATTCTTTGAATTACTCCGAGCAATTTAAAATTTGAGAAATATTTATTAACTGATATTTGTAAAATTCAACGAAAATCGGAAATATCAGAATCTTCAGATAGCTTTTCCATACTCTTGCTGCCTTCTTTTGCACGATGTAAATTAAACTAAATATTGTCGCGCAGTAGCTGTCTCTACGCTTAATAACTGCCTTTACAAATTAGTAGCGATCAGTTTATTAATTCGGGGTGAAATTATACATAGCAATTTAGAAACATATCTAACTTTACATAAACAGAAATAAAATAACGGTATCTGAAACGCCTGTCATGGGTGGCAAGAATAAAAAAAACAGACCTGGTGCCTGCCCCACCCCCAACACAAAATACGAAGCCATGTTTCCAAATTTGTCAGACAAGCTAAATGTCAATATCATTGCTTTGCTTTTTAATACTAAACTCTAAAACATGCTGTGCCCTTTATTTAAACTAACATAAATAGTTATCTTTGTTCATCTCTCTCTCCATCTCTCTCTCCCCATTGCTCTCTCTCCATCTCTCTCCATCTCTCTCTCTCTTTCTAGACTGTTTGATAGCATATATGATGAACCAACATATAGTACAAACTTCACATCCGAACGAAGCAGGTAATGTCTGGGAATAAGATCTCATGACAATATAACAGATCCTATACTATTTTTCTAGCGATCAGATAAACCCTGGACTTTTGGTCTGATGACAAATTAAAAAAAAAAAAAGAAAAAGTACACTACTACTTCTCCTTAATTAAAAAAAACCCTGGAAGAATAGTAATATGACTGAAGAACAAATACTAAACTTACTTTCAGAATACGACATTCATAGAAGTAATAGTATAATTTCGGCTGCAGCCAGACAGATATCAAACTGCTATTATAAATTTAAGTGCTAGTGTAGTTTACGATTCAGGCAGGCATATACCGACTCTTCATTATCACTTGATGTAATAGTAGTGGTTTAAGTCCCGGAGACATGGATATCAAATTTTTATTACTATTAGATGTCTTAATTGATATTTTAGATCAACGGATAAAAATCTTCCCCGTATATGCTTATACTCTCTGTAGAAATGTATAACGTGCTGAGTATATGGAATGTCTTCTAGATATGTGTTCTAACATGGAGTTGAAGAAATGCATAGACGACAGTGCCAAGGCTGCTGCAAAGATAATATGCCATGCCACAGAACCACTATTCGCATATGCAGAGAAATACTGTTGTCGCATATATGCTGATGCATCAACCACTAGTTTCTATTGGACAGAGTGAAAAAAAAAAGTGTCCAATCTAATCTTTTTTTTTTTGCGCGGCCAACCAAGCGTTAACCTACCGTCGCAATGTAACATGCTTGTGCTTTTGTACAAGTACTTTAATGGATTGTGCTCCGACGAAATCGTAACACCGATGCAACCTCGACATAAATCAGTCAACTTTGCCTAATCAGAAAACCAACAAAATCCCACACATTCACTGTAATGGTTTCCCGATGCTGGAGAGCCTTCTTCTCTAGGTTTTATTTCCCTCGAAATTTTAGACTTTGGAATTCCTTCTTTTTATCCAGTTTCCCCGGTTACACTAACACACTGAGATTTAAATGTAACGTGAACAATCATATCTGTTCGAATCCTTACTTTGAGTGTCTTTGTAGGCATGATCCCTAAATCATAGTAACACCATACGTCTCACTGGCAATGTGTCTTGCTTTTAGTGAATATGAGCAAAAACTAAAACAGTTATCAGAACGTGCTTGTTTATTATTTTGAAACCTCAATACTTCCATTCGTCTCTTTATTCCCACAGTAACCGCGCAGAGACATAGCGCGCACACTTCAACATATTGTCACAATGTGCATAAAGCATGTTTAATTTTATGGAGTTAAGCCCTCTATTAAGGTCCCTTAAAATAATTTAAATTAAAGGTTTATACAATTATGTGGTTTTCCCATCATTTAAATTTAATTAAAATGAAATGTAAAACGCTTTGCAGTTGAGTAAATTTATCAAACCGCATTATGAAAAAAAAACCAAAAAAAAACGATAAAAGCATAAAACCTATATTACAAGCTTAATTAGAAATGGTATACATTTTATATTAGTGTTTTTTTTTTATTATATATTTATTTTTTGGGGGGTGGAAGGTGTACCAAACGTATGTGAACCATATCGGTCTTTTATCAGACTAATGACGATGTATAAAGAAGATTCCTATTAGATTTTAAGGCGTAAAAGTAATTAGCGATCACACAAAGACATTGATACATAGCCTAGTAGATACAGACGTTGGCTATGTACTCACAAAGCAATACCAAGTCTCTATTAGTCATAGAAATAATAATATAGTTTTAGCGTCAGAGATGCGCATGCTAAATCTTCTTTCTTAATAGAAATATTAGTAAAGTTTCAGATCCGGAAGAACACGTCGACAGAGAACATGGATTTTCAGGAGATGGATATCGTTTTGAAGCTCGACCCTTCAGACAACAAATATCCAAAAATTGGGTAAAAAAATGAAATTCCTCACACTGAAACGGACAGTTATCTACAAGGAGGGATCGCTTTTTTCGCAGATATTTTCGAAAGTCATTCTTTTCGATTGACTAGCCTTAATGCTGACGTTCGTCACTTCCGGTTTTGAAATGGTCGCAAAGCAAAGACGTCACGTTTTTTTTTTCATGTTCTTCTCCTTCGTGGTACGGGTGCGTGCCTGTCTACTATTTTTCAAACACCCCGGTATCCAGGCTAGTTTTAAATAAAATTAATCACAGTCCACATTTAGCCAGACAGATACCAAATCTCCATTATCAATAGAAGTATTCGCATAATTCCGAATTCAGAACGACATATACCAAATCTCCATTAATACAAGTGATCGAATAATTTCGGCTAAATCTATTATAAACAGAAATAATAGTATATTTTCGGGTCCAGACACAGTGATACTAAATCTACTCTCCTATACTCATAACAAGACGCCACTCCAACCACCGATATCCATGACAAATAACGCCATACTTGAGAATTCTTTCATTCAAACCTCTTGGCCTTACACTCTCGAGCAATATAAACTGGAACAAATACACTGAGGACATTGCGAAGGCTGCAGCAAAGAAGGTGGTCCCCCTTTATCGAGAGAGAAAACTATTCCGATCCGAGAGTATTCTGCATTTCTACAAGGCCACTATTTGCCCATGCATGGAGTATTGTTGCCATATCTGGGCTGGTGCATCTACCACTAGTCTCTCCCTCTTGGATAGGGTCTAGGAAAGTTTTCAACCTGATAGGTCCCACTTTGTCAACTAGGCTCCAATCCCTGTCCCATCGTCGCAATGTTGCATATCTGTGCCTGATTTACAAGTACATAAATGGAATGTTCTCTGATGAACTCGTTGCACTTGTGCCTCCTCGACGTACATATCTCCAACAAACTCGCTTGCCAACAAAATCACACCCCTTTACTGTTGAGATTTCTAGATACCAGAAAGCTTTCTAATATAGTTTCTTTCCTCGAAAAGAGACTTCAGA
>NC_136488.1:90421806-90431806 GCF_053919585.1 Euprymna scolopes
GTTAATACGGGTTTGGATTATAGAGCCAGTATTCAGGGGAATTGTTGGAAAATATATAGAATTCTATTATTATTGCTGTGCGTATTAATAGGCGAAATATGCGGATAATCCGAAGAAACTGAATAATGGGCATTTAATAGACATTGCATTAGAATAAATGACTGGCTACTTGGATCAACTGGAGAGTTATTGTTTTGCAATATATAATTATCTCAGGTAAAATATAGTCAAAGGCAAGAAAAAATGAATTTAACAAGGTTTATGTAAGAGTGCTCAGTAATAAATAGAAAGATAGACATCTGTATATCTTTATACTAGTCATGGTAATCAACAGTTATAAATAACTGAAAACTGTCGCAGGCAATAAAAGTTTTTCTACTTTAAAACTTAATGCTTGTAATATACATGCAATAGGAAAAATAAATAGAAACACACACATATGATAGGTAATCTGTAACTGTTTTCCACATTGTATTTGGTACTTGAAATGTAAACAGCCTATAAAGTTCCTAAAATATCAAAGTGTAGTATCTGTTATTCAGATGCTACACTTCAATTTATTGTTCTGTCAGTGAAGGAGAAATCTTTTACGACTGAGACAATTTTCATTTTTTTCCTTTTCTCCACGTTAAAAAACGACCCTTATGTCTAACTGTCCCGTGGGGAGACATTGTGAATAGGAATAGCCTGTAAATATTGTATCTATGAAAATATCTACTTGCCAGATATTGTCCTTATCAGCATTTCTTCGAGTAGATTATTTTATCTTTTTTTTATTTCCAATCTCGAATGCTGTATAACTTCAGTTAGGTCTTAATCTTGCATTTTATTAGTATTTATACTTTCCTAACATAGGGATTGTAAGTACGGGGTGGAGAGAGTCTTCGTCCTAAAGAAAACACTACATCTTTACAGCAACTCAGATTACTTGATTATGTAGTAGATCTGACATCTATTCAATGTAACCGCCTTCAACCTCAATCACGGCCCCGATACGGTTCTGGAACTAGGAACATGTCTTTAAGACAAGCGCTGACGGGGGCTCGGTATATACGCGACGAATACTCAGCAGATACTCGACAAATGGCGACAATCAGGCTGGTTTTTATGTTCTGGGAGACCATGTTGATGATGTTCTCGACGTATACTCAAACATTAGTTCAGCGGGTTTAGGTCAGAGAGAAGGGGAACAGTGAGAGAAGGTTACAACGTCGTAGCATTCCTTCTGAAGCCAAGCCTGGGTCCTTTGGATTTGTGGGCCGGTTCAGGGTTTGTCAGCCACCTGATTGCACCAGGAGATGGCCACACTCTTCAGTACATCCTGGTCACTTTGGTGTTGACTTTCAAACTGACTTCGAAACCATGAGATGGCATAATGTGGTCCTCGCTTAAAGACCATAACTTTGACCGGTAACTTTGTTTTCCTCGCCCTGGCACGTAACTGCTATTCGTGACATTCCAGCAATGCATTTTAAGGGTGCTGGCAATGGTTCTTATCATAACTTGGATCAGTAGAAGGCACGAGTTGTACAGCGGCGCATCTCCGATCTCGTCTGTTGAACATAGTGTCACTTTCAGACATGGTAGAAGGCTCCTATCGTTGGCCAACTATTTTCATCAAATGGAAATAGAATTAGGTCGTCTTTTCTAGGACGACAATTTTATCAGTCCACCGTGTATTTTTATATTAGATTATATTTGCCTCTTTACCTTATAACTTTGATTTATTGTGTAATATTTCGCTATCCTCATTTTGCTGTTCATCATATATCCAGTACCTTACAAGGCCACCATTCGCTTATGTATGGAGTATAGTGGTCACATTTGGGCTGATGCATCTGCAACTAGTCTCTCGCTCCTAGACAGAGTTCAAGAGAGTGGCCAACCTGATAAGTCCTGAACTGTCATCTAGGCTACAACCTCTGTCCCATCGACGAATTATTGCACCCCTCTGCCTGTTTTACAAGTATTTTAATGGTGAATGCTCTGACGAACTACAAGCCCTTGTACCCACACGACGTAAATACCCCCGACAAACAGCGAGATCCCACCTACACAGATATGTAGATTTAAGAAAGCCCTCTACTCTAATAGTTTCTTCCCCAGAACTGCTAGACTTTGGAACTTCCTTCCCAACTGTACTGACATGCGGAAGTTCAAGAGTAATGTAAAAATACATTTTGCTGCTCAACTCCCTTCATAGTATCCCTGCAACTTATGCCCCCGATAGTAGCCCCCCCCCTACATCAAAGTAGCATCGTACCTTGTTTGAAGTGAAAATCGAATTAAAAAAATATTAAAAGCTTCTATTTCAAATTCCGGTGTTGAAGATGAGATTTCATTCAATTTATTTTTTTTTAATTTATCGTCTAAGAAACGATCGTACACTGATTGATTGTTGCTGTTAATTTTTTGGTGTTTAAATAAAGGATATTTCATGAATCATTTTATTATTTGCATTATTTATCGTCTGTAACGTTTTTTCTGTATTTTGGATATTTGCATTTTAATTTTAAATACCTTGTTCAGTTTAGAGCCCCGCCGAGACGAAATGACGTCAAAATGCTAGACAATCGCGTAAACATTTCCTAATGGTTATATAATTTTATTTGTGAACAACCTACTCATGCTTAAAAACTTTAAAATTTAATTTCTATTATCAAACTGATCTTATTTAATTCATATATATATATATATATATATATATAATATATATAATATATATATTATATATATTATATATTATATATATAATATATATATAATATATATTATATATATAATATATATATAATATATATATAATATATATATATTATATATAATATGTATATATATATTGTGTATGTGTACTGTGTGTGTATTATGTTTTATATATATATATATATGTATATATATAAGTGCAAGTTAAAGGTTTGATTGAATATATCTCCTTCACATCACTTAAATCTGCAAATTAAAATATATAAGGAATGAAAGTCTTCATTCAAATATTCGAATCCCGAATTAGCAATGGTATAATTTAATTTTCCGAAAATACATAAGAAAGAACGAACGAAGGAACTTAGAGTTCTATCTACGGATCACGCTTTCCTCACCACAGATTCTGGCTGTAAATATCACTAATGTTTATTTCGAATTAATTTGAATTGCTCTGAGATTTTAGCCGGTAGGAGGCTTTAAGCACACACGAAATTGAACAAGTTATGTGAGTATATAAAAGTACAAACAAGTTTAACGTATTTTCGTTTCAACTTCTTGGAGAAAAATAAATTCAGAAAATAATTTACGTTTATTTGTTGTTTAATCAAGCAAGGATTTCACATTATTTTATTTCTTCGTATTGTTTGTATTAACTTTTACTTTTGCTCTCATATTGAGTTTTATTTGTAACCGCTGATGTTCCAATATCTTGTAGAACTTGAAATCGGAATGGAACCTTTTATTTAATCGATGGAGACAGCTATGACTGGATAGAATTCATTAATAAAACACAAATATATTCCTATCTCCCGTATGGTGTACTTTCAACCTCTAGAAGAATGTTACTTGCAACTGCATTTTACCAAGTAAATGGATAAGAAAGGAACGGACGCCTCCAGAGTTCTATCTACTGATCACTCCTCATCAGATAGATTTTGGCTGTAAATATTGTTCCGAATTAATTTGAATCGCTCAGATTTTAGCCAGAAGAAGGCTTGAAGCATACACGAACAGGAAAAAGTAACGCGAGTATCAAAAATACAAACAAGTTAAATATATTATTTTAGTTTCTACTTCCATTATTTTTTTTTTATTGGGGAAAAACAAATTCAGAAAATAACCTATGTTTATTGGCTGTTTAGTCAAGCAATGATTTCAGATTTATTTTATTTCTCTCCTATTATTTGTATTAATCTTACTTCTGCTCTCATATGAAGTTTTATTTTTAAAACGTTTCGACCTATGTAACCGATCACGTTCAGATATATCTTGTCAACCTTGAAAATCTAAAGGGAACCATTTATTTAATCGATGGAGACAGCAAGGTAGGTGTCGTCAGTCATAACCGGATGAAATTCTTAAGTAAAACGCAAATGTATTCTTCGCATCACCCGTATTATTGAACTTTAAAACTTTAGAAGAGTGTCACTTGAAACTGAATTTTACCAAGTATTTTATCCGTTTCACGACGCGTCCCTGCGGACAATTTCAGTCTGATTGGATACCTTAACATATTTTTGCTATGTAAATTTATGACATATATGTATATATATATATGTGTGTGTGTGTGTATATAACTAGCTGCACCGGCCACGCGTTGCTGTGGCCAAGTTTGGTAAATAAAAAAGATAAAATGCATGTGCCTTTATTTCTCAATATTTGTGAATACACAATATTTTAAGGTGTTCCAGTTAATATACAGAGGTAGAGATTGTCTTGTTTGCCCACTGTAAAACAAGCAACATATAATTCTCTCTGTGAGAAGCAATCAGTGTGTGGATGCAAGTCACACAATTTCAAAAACTGTCCTTGAGTTTTTATGGTGATTGCAAACAGCAATTCAATTCGGAAGTGCAATCTCTTAAATTGGCATAGCGTGATCGTTGGAATCATTCTATGTCCATTCAGTAAGGACTGTACTTCAGTTTTATTGGCAACTACACATTGCGCCGCCTCTATTCTACGAATACCATTCTAACTAAGACAACAAAAAAAAATAAGCATTTGATGTTTATAAGAGCCAAACGGGAAAAAGTATGGACGATTGTTTTAACTATAGACATGTATGTAAGCACCTACTTAAACATTTTTTAAATAAATTTAGCCGATTTTTTTCATAAGTTTTCGCGCTTATCGATAAGAAGTCGATAGAAAAAAAATAAAAAGAATACTTTTTCAAGAACGTCTGTTTAATCCCACTAAAATTCAACCTACGGAGCTGGTGACACAGGCTTAAGTCTCTCCCAAAAGACTCTGTAAGTCTGTTATAATAGGATTGAAAACAAATTATTTAGTAAATCAACAACGGTAATAATTCATTAAAAATGAGAAAAGAGAAAAAAAAAAAAAAAAAACGTCGAACTGCTTTTTAAAAAATGTGTGTGCAAGTTCAGATTTGCTCTTATATCTGCAATTTAAAGTAAATAAAACACAGATAAATTTGGGGAATATACGTACCAGTCACGGTACAAATACGAAATATTAAAAAAAAACACGTAGTTTTATCAAGTATTTTTATTCAAACAGATTGTACTGTTAAGCGAGTTGTGTTTTTGTTCCCCATCATGAAAGTCGATCAAATAAATAAGTGAGAGATAACTTAATTTCAAGTGTCAGCCTTATGTACAATAGTTAAGGAGTAAAATCGCTAAAAGGTGTAATTTTTTTATTTTCTTAGTAGAATGACCTACTTAATCAATTTACGTATTTTATTGGAATATGACAATTCGATTCCGTAATGAGTACGTACATCATAACGATTTTTCTGTTTTTTTTTTTAATAAATGCAATTATGAATCTGCAGCGTTTTTGTACATGATTTTTCTTGCGCATTTTTTAAAGAGATTATCGCTTTCAAATATAAATCTGTAAACTTGTTTTATCATGAATATTTGTTTTTAATGTCATAATTTTAATGCGCTTTATTACGTTAGTATTGTAAATAATACCTAACTGATATGTTATAATGCGATGCATTCATAAAACTGAGTAAAAATAAAAAAGTCAGATTAAGGGATAATCTGCATTCATTAATCTGAAAATGTGTCTTTAATAAATATTAAGGAAAAAATAAGTGCGATAGATATATGAAAGGAAATGAACATATTTCGTTAAAAACTATTTGTGTTTGCATTTTTTTCTTAGTTTTAAAGTAATCAAAAGTAAATTTGACCGGCAAGGCAAAAAGCAATATTCGCTATTTTGATTTTGTTGTTAATGTTTTAAACTTCGAAGCAGTGTTCGTTTCAACGTCATAAATCCTCGTTTGTAAACATGAATGACTATTTACAAAAAGGGGCCAAACTATTAAACAATTGCTAAAATAATACTTTATCCCGATTCTGTTGATGTAAAAAGATGTTTTATCGACAATAATTCGATAAAGGAAAAAAAAAAACATTTTAAAGAATGTTTCTAGTTGAAGGTCACCAAACGAGAAATGTTAAAGGATGGACAGGAATGGGTACAATGCATAAAACGTGTAATTATGCCACAAATTCAGAAAGTTTGGAAAATAAAGTAAACGCTTCCTAATGAAAATCACTTGCCTCAAAAAAAAAAAAAGAAAAAAGCACAACCATGTTGGCACACTGTCGTCAGATCACCGAATTAAGCAACATTGAGCCTGCCAATGGATGGCCATTTGAGACTATTAAAACTTTCTACATAGGTAGAAAATCAGGTTAGTCCTGCTTTTCAATGTGTGTAGTAATGGCGTGCACAAACATTAAACCATCAGAAATAAAAAAAAATTATGAAGTTTACTAAACTATCATCTCGACTGTGTCGCAAAATGACGATTCTTAATTGCATCCGCATACTTCGTCGGTATTCTTCTTATTATCCCATCTTAAAAACCGAAGGAAATCCTGAGAGGATTGACCTTCCAGGACTGATAACATAGACAGACGGATAAAAGGACACCGATACAGATTTGCGACTGGTATAAAATAGGCCAGTGTCTCAAAGCAACTAAAGCTGCAGAGAGATCACATCAAACAATACTTCATCTGATGACAATGTTGGCATATATATGTTTTAGCTTTTTCGACTAGCGAAGAAACTGATTACTTTACCTAGTTATATGCTTTCGACCTTATGAAATCCTACAGTTCCAGGTTCGCTTCTGGCAACACCAACCGTCTTTTAACAACGGGAACACATCCTAAGCCTGTTCGCACGATCATTACATACCTTTATAGAAAAAAAAACAGTAGATATATTCTACTGTGTGTATGTCTGTCCACAAATATTAAACGCTAATTGTTTAAACTACTAGTCACATAGCACTGAAATTAATAGAGAATTGCAATCATACACAGAGGATGGTTTATTGCGAGTAAGAACTTTGTTTGGGTGGATGAATAACGCATACAAAAATATGTTGGCAAATTGAAACACAAAATGTCCATTTCAGCTTACCGACATATTTCTATTAGTTTTGCGCATGTGCATAGCAAGAAGTGGTTTAATGTTTAATATTTCTCGTTTATCTGTCGGATTAGCTTATATGGTAAGCAACGCAGCTGGAGCTCTAAATCTATTATGTTTCATATAAGAATGAAAGAAAAACAGATACGCTTCCAATCTGTAAATAGTTTCGAATTAAATATGTGATCTTCCGAGTTTTAAAGGGTTAGTGTTAAGGTGAGTTAAGATTAAGTACTTAGTGTTAGGGTTAATTGCTAGATCATACCTTGCAAGAAAAACCTGAGGGATAATTAGCAGCTGACTGATTGACCTAGCTTTAGTGTAAATTATGAAACGAGTAAGGATTATATTTATTAAAGGTTAAGGATGGGAGTAATCACATTGGGATATAAACACCGAGGTAGAGTACTTACATAATTATAAGTTATTCGGTTGGTTGGTGGTTTATGTTTTATTGCATATAAACCCTTTTCAGGTCATTTAATGCCGAATGCAGTGATTTTGAAGTTTTTAATATATATATATATATATATATATATATATAAGTCAGTTTCTATTTAACCCATAGTTGGGACCCTAACAGGTACTACCACTCCGGGTCAGAGTGGACCTGGGAGCACTGGCAATTAAAGGGGTGACTCCACACTCCCCAAAGCCCGCAAGCTGGGGCCTCACCATCGGATATATTTTAAGGTCATATCCAGGACCTAAATTATTCGGTAGGTCATATATTGAACTAGTGCACAAAAATAGTTTCCCGGAATCTGAATGACAGCATGTCTGCCCAGATGCATGCACCCATCGTTTGTTTCTAGGAACATTGCAACAGCCGTTTACCGTGGAGTCAGATTGATCTAACAAACTCGAGTTTCTTCGACGCTAAGAAAAAAAAATCATTCACAGATGTTTATTACGCATTAAAGTTCAATTTGCACCCGCTAAGCCTACAATTATTTTCTGGTGCATAAATATTAATAAAAGCAGTTTCATAATTGAATAATTTGACATATCAGTATTTCTTCTTGGATGCCTTTTCTTCAGTAATTTGCGAAGAATAGCCTTTTTAGGAACCTTCGAACAATACTGAGGAATAATATGTACTAAGTTTTGTGTGTGTGTATATATATGTGTGCGTATACATATAATGTGTGTGTGATTGTTGTTTTAGTAGAGTTATCTAGTGTTTGCTGGGGCAAAGTAATAATAAGGACGCGAGGCAATCGAGTACAAGGTGATAGCGCGTATCTTTACAATAGTAATGGCGGACGCCGTTCGCCTTGTATAAACGCTGATAAGGCTAGCGAACTTATCAGATTTGACTAAGTGAATGAAACTATAATGTAAATATTCCGAAAATGGCATTTTAATTTCTTTTAACTGAGCAAACAAAAAGAATATCGCAACTCACCTCTCTCCCTCGATATATGTATTAAATATATATATATATATATATATATATATATATATATATATATATATATATGCATACAGATACGGTCAAAATTATAGAGCACCTATAAAAAACTTAGATAATAGTTAATACTACTCATTTAAAGGTTACGAATTATACAGTGAATAGCTGCGAGCAAATGTAAAATTATAAAAAAAACACAGTAGATTGTAGTGTTTATTTGCTTTAAAGCCTTTTTAAGAGTTTTAACCGAGTTTTAATATTATATTTTTCCCAATATGAAAAAATTGTTGATCTGACGAAAGTAACTACGAGATAAATTTACAGCTTCTATTTCCTAATCTTTGTAAGGAACAATTGAAATTTGAAGTAAATATAAATCCATAACAGTTATTCAAAAATTGTAGCAAATTCTCATTTTTTTCATCCAGTTTTTTTTTTACATCCCTGTATGGAACAAGAGGCATTTGATCATGAGTGTATGTTTCCATCTCTCAAATTTGGAGAAGTAAGCGTAATGGTTTGGCGTTGCAGGTCTTCATGCACTAGACTTTTGCGCATGTGAACGCAGAATGAACTCCAATTTATACTAACATGCTAAACCAGGTTTACCAAAACTCTTTGATTAAAATATTTAATAACATTCTAACTTTCAACAAGACTATACCCTACGCAATACGTCAAAAGATTTAATGGGTTGGTTAGAGAAAAAAAGGGATTACAGTAATGAAGTTGTCCCCTTAATCTTCAGAGCTAAATACCATTGAAAATAAAAAAGATAAATATTTTCAGAAAAATTCATATTCTTTCAATATTTGATTCACAACGGAAACAAACATTTTTTCCCCTCTGGACCAAAATACCCAAGGTTTGCAACAACATATGACACATACAAATTTATTATGTTTACACTATTAGCCATTACCTTATTTAATTATACAACGGCATTTAGGACACATTCATTCGTAATATTAAAACATTACATTTATTCCTAGGAGCGACATCATCCTCATTACCTACAGAGGAATTAGTTCAAATTTTACCCCTTATTCCACAAGCTCTCTTACGCCCCATTCTTCACCGCGTGAATTTATAGTTTTTCAAACTGTGTCCAAGCCGTCATTAACTGGCCACTGAATTCATACACATCGGATTAGCTAACAACTTTTCATCTACAGAATTAATCTCTCTTTCCATATACATGGACTTTCGATTGGTTGAAATCTAAGCATTCCTACATTTTAAATTAACGATATCAACCCTGAAACCGAACGCTCACTTAGATTTCAATATGGACTCTTCCGATTACATACATACGAAAGTGAAACCTTTTAGCGTATTACTTATCGCATTAAACACACCGACAACGCATTACACATTTATTTACACATTTAAAAAAAAAACGTTGGTGTGTGTGGGTGTCCTATTAAATTAATAGGTCGCATAAACGCATGT
>NC_136488.1:90436806-90444306 GCF_053919585.1 Euprymna scolopes
CAACCCGTTACTTCGCGTCGATCTAGACAATATTTACGTTTGTACTTGATAAAAAGCAAACTATGGAAGACCGAACAGGCAAAAAAAAAAAAACCTTATTTTTCAGTGACGAAAATTTCGATGTATTATTAACGCTGAGGCTGACCAGTATCAGATGGGTGACCATTTGTAAGAGTTTGGTTTTTAGTGTGTATGTGTGTGGGGGCCAGGCTCCCCAAAATGTGGGGGGGGAAATTTAAAGCAGAATAAAAAAAATTATTTCAGCCCGTTTGGTCCACCGTAGTCGAAAGGCGGCAAACGTTTTCAAACGGGATCGAAAAAAATGATGCTATTTTTAACACAAAGGGCACAATATTTATCGATTTTTTTTGTATAGATTCTTCAAAGCATGCCCTGTTTAATAATGCATTATTCGGCTCGCTAAAAAAAATTGTTAACTTATTTATCAAAGATTTTAAAATGGCCTTTTACGTATAAATATTAATTTTTTTGTTGTTGTTTTGCTTAACTTAAATTAATTATTTTACTTAACATATTCACCGAATTTCACACTTCAAAACTCAAAAGCTGGATAATTAAACACAATCGAAGTTCTGATATTCAGACGTCAAAATAAGGTATGCAAACAATTTTTTTAAAATCTATAATCCTGTCACTTACAACAATACAATATATTGTGTTCAGTTTCAGATGATTATTTTAAGCATATTTGGAACCCCCTCAAAACAAGGGGGATTTTGTAAGCAAATATATATATATATATATATATATATATATATATATATACAAATATCGTTTATGAAAAATAAGTACACTGTTATAAAGTTCATTCTTCTCTTAATAATCGCTGAAAATTTCGTATTGATTGGATAGTTATCTGATTTTTGGTAGATTTTTAAAAGGACGGTCCGTCAAAAAGTACTTACCTGCCCCCCCCCCCAGTTTTGGCGGTGCCTAAGCTAAACGTTTTAGTTTCGATGCTCGTTGGTGGCGCGAGTTATTTTGTAGAAGACATCTTTGCTGCAAGGCTAAAAATTAAAACATGAACCAATGGCTATTACGTTACGCATGCATATTCGTAATGCCGTCGTCCGATCTTTACTTTGCAAATTTTAATATTTTAAATTTTAACACTTTTACACTGTATATTTGATGATTTAGCCAGGGAAAATCAATTTCCTATAGGTTCAAATACCCTGTATATTAAGATTAATGCCTAGACTAAAAACTGAGGGACTATTTTAGAAAAAATACTTAGTATGCGCATACATAAATATATATATATAGAAAGTTTGTGTTTACTATAACCTTTTTACGCAAATATTACGCAAGTATAAATCATGTAGAAGATCTGCATGAATCTAATTACACGTGATAGTCAACTAAAGATGATCATCCCATAAAAAACAAAAAACAAAAACGAAAATACAAACGAAAAACTAATATGGAATTAAAGTGAACGTTTAAAAGCATATGCAAATTAGCTACATCTTTTGTCGAAGAATGCAATACCACGATCAATATATAATAGACTTGTTTTTTTTAAATAAATAAATAGAAAAAATAGATGTTTTATATGAATATCAATACACAAAGTGTATAGGCGTATAGATCGTATTGTATTTCATTTATATTTGATGAAAGATTTCCTGCTACTTAATAGTAGCTTAGCTCTACGAATTACTGCAGTAGAACAGTTTTTCGGAGGGGCATTAATACCCCGTGTTACTTATACGTTTTCGGTTCGAAGGCGAATGTTTGTATAATTTCTGATATTCCCAAACTTCGGCGCAAAAATAACAAATGAAGACGAAGAAAAGCTCTCGTGTTTTCTTGATTCTTTGAAGTTCTATTGTCTTCCAAGTTTTTTCGCAGAGTCTTAGTTAAATCTAAAGGCAGACTTCGTTCAATAGTTTCAAAGAGGATACTTGAAATGTTTTTGTGTTTCCCTTCTTTTTTATTTTACCATGTCCGCCTCGCAGATGGCACATGTGCTGTACTTAAGATAATTCCTCCACATGGTTTGAGGATTTCTATTAAATACAAATGCTTAGCCGAAGCCATAGTGTACACACTTGCATGCGCTTGCAGGCACATACAAAAGCGCACAGATATACGTGTATGCACACGTTCGCACACACGCACGCGCGCACACACACACACACTCATCCCTATAATAGTTCGTGGGAGAAGAACTCAGAGTGCTCGGTTATGAAGAAAATTTCAAAATAAAATTAGGAGCTTAATATGTATTTATAAATGTGAAAGATCAGAAGAAATTCGGTACCACTTGTTCTAAATTCAAACAGAGGGAACCAATATCTGGTCGCCGATGTCGGATTCTCTGCCTTTGTGATGTTTTCTGATCTTCAGTAACGCCAAACACGCAATTTCTCACTTTTTGTCATTTGCTCTCTTTCACTGTCTTTCGTTTCTCTCTCTCACTCCCTTTCTCTCAAACTGAAATAAAATGTAAAATGAGTTTTAGTTTGCCAGAAAAAAAAAACAAGCAATAACCTGCAAACGCAGGTAAGTTTAAACAAAATGCGATGTCGCTGAATAGCTTTAGATGTGAGTGTGTTCGACGATTAAATTAATTTTCAGATCATATTCCAAATAAAGAGTAGTCGTATTAGATGTTTACAGCTGTTTCAGGGTAATGTTTGTTTAAAGTCGCAAAATGCAACATAAGATGATTTAAAATTTAAAAAAAACACACACAACATAATTTCGTAAGTACCCCGTTTGACTCCCCTTTTATCTTACATTACCTCTTTAAATAAGAAAACGCGAGTAAAATGTATATATTACATCAGAAAAGTTAGCCTACGTGTAATTTTACTTGTGTAAAGATGAAGCTGAAATAATAGGTTTCTGAATTTTGTAAGATATGATTGATTATTGGTATTATTTTAATTCTTCGGACTACTATTCTCGTATTGAGTGTTTTTAATAACGTTTGGATCGATATAACCTTAACTATTCTAAGTGTATCTTGAAGAACTCGAAGTTTTTTCTCTCGAACTTTGGAATCTGCACGAGATTCCGAACGAAACCCTTAATTTAGTCCACGGGAATAGCATACTCTCGTTTCGAGAGCCATGATTTGGTAGGATTTTGAAGTAATTCGCATCAGGAGAACAGTGGCGCAGTTGATAGAATACTTGATAAAATTCAGTTGTGAAAGTTACACTTCTGGAGATTGAAGGTTCAATGCTAAGTGCGGGCCACACTCAAAATAAAATTGCGAATTACTTACGACTTCTATCGAAGCGAAAGCACGCTTCGACCGGCTTTGTTTGAAATTTCGTGTAGTTTCCCCAGTTGGACAGAAAGTTTCCCGAGTTCGACAAAATACACCTGAATATAGTCGGAGGTTACATTGAGAGAAACTCTGAAAATAACACTCAAGATGAGAACAGTAGTCCGAAGAATTGGAAAAATATTCATGTGTAAAATATATCTTGAGAAATTGATCAATTTTACGTAATACAAATGACTAATTCACTAAGTAATCGATTAAACATTAAAAGCAATATAGTATACTTGACAACGAAATAAATTTCTTACTTCGAAAAATTGAACCTGATTATTAAATCGTAAATATTTCTAACACTTCCAAACCTTAAACCACCTTTAAAACGTCAGATATAAGATAACTTAAACCCTTCCCAACCATAAAAACACCTTAAATACCTAAAAACTTATAAAAGCTTATGAACCTTAATGACTAATAAGTAAAAACATATGTAGATATTAATATTAAAGCAAATTTCTCTTTTAGATTTAGTTCTAAATCCAAGAAGCTTACAAATATGAAAGTATGAACAGTAAACAATATTTTTTTAGATTCAGCACCAAATTCAAGAAGTCTACAAACTTGAACAGTAGAATTCAAATTATATTTTTTGTCTATTAATGTTTTTAACTATGCACCGCTGTCTGTTTTTAGAATATAATCAGATTGAGGGTGAAGGGTAATAATATACTTAGATTTTATAGACCCAGAAATATCCTCATATCTACTCTAATTTACTCAACAGAATGATATAGGTAAATTGATTATACGCACATTATCAATTTTTATCAAATTATATTTTATCCTAATTAAATTTCTTAATACAAAATCATTAATATTGAATTCATTTTCTACAGCTCACAATGCATGTAACAATTTTGGCATAAATTGTCACACTAGTATTTCTATGCGTTTGAAACAGGCTAGCAGATACCTCATTCTATAGAAACAATTGTGTATAATTTCTTGCATTTTATTAAGCAAAATCTCATTAGATGTTATTATATGAACGAATTCAAAAGTGCGTAAATCACTTTCCATCTCTTGTAACGTATATATGTATTAGCTTCACCTAATATTGGCCATTTAATTTCATAAGGCATTTTGTGTTAAGCTAAGTTCAAAGCCTATATAGCTAAAGAAGTAAGGTGTTCATTAAATTCATATTTTAATCTAATTTTGGAAGAATAGAAGAGATCTATGCATCTCTCCTTAAACATAACTTTAGTGGATCCAATCCGACATGAGTCCTAGTTTTGTTTCCAGTAATTATACTAAATGTACATACTACATTTAAAGAAATAAAGTAACCACTAAATAGGCAATTACTTTTACTTCTACAATTACAGTTATTTTAAGTTTAATTTAGGTCAACGTTTATCATTTGTACGACACACGTATTCCAATGTTATTACATTCTATTATAGATGTAGCTACGCATTCAAAAGTAGAGAAAGATAGTTTAATATGTTTTATTAAAAGCTTACCCAATTTACTATCCCTAGGATAGTTCGTATCAATGATATTCGATAGAATATGTTTACTATTGAGCGGATTAAACCATATTGCGAATCGAATCTTTCCTTTTTATTATTTGTATTAGAAATCCTAGATTAGTTTTGGTCGTTAAGTAATTCATTTTCAATTATATTTCTACTACTACTATAATTAAATCTATTTTTATCGTAGCTTTATTATGATACGCAGCCATAGTGATCAAACGCCATTGCTATTTTAGCTTTACTTAGTTCATCATTAGATTTGCTTAGACTCCTGTCTCTATAATCTGATCTAGTTAGAGCCTCATTATAGCATGACCTATTTTTCTTAATTGCTCATTCTTAGATTACTTAATTCTGTAAAGATAAATTTTAACTATAGATTTTAAACAAAAGGTGGATGGTTATATATTCTTATCTATGTAAAATAATATATAGTTCGGTTTAGAAAGGGACGCATATTTATTATAATAAATATCTTATGTAACATCTAAAATATTGACTACACTATGAATGATGTTTATAGTTATTTTAAATATATTTTCGTCAAAGATTTCTGCAGGTTTTGCCCCTTTCATTCAGGCCCTTAAAATTGGCATCGTTAGAAAAACAAGGCATTCACGAAATCAAGATGGTCTTTATACAATTCCTTCAGTATAGAAAGTCCAACTAAATCAGTAACACTGCGAAATCTGGTGTCCTATATTAATATCAACATTATTTTCTATTTTCCCAGATTAGTTAATCATTAGAATTATAGCTTAATTATATCAATTTCGAAGTTCCTTCAAGATTGTTTTCGATTATGATAAAATTAGATTTCCTTATAAATTTCCAAAAATTTAAATTATTATGGTAATCAAGGAAAAGATACAAGGACTAATGTAAATTCTATTATATTTTTAAATTATTTTTTTTATAATTACATACACCAACGTATGATGCTTACGCAGTCTGTTATATATTTAGGCACCCGCACGATAGTCTTTTAGGCCTACGGGCTAGATTTCTAGTGTTTTCATAAAACTACAAGTTCGATGGACGGTCGAACTAATGTACAATGCTATGTAAATATAAATATGTTAACAGCAGAAGCAACGTTAGAAAAATAATATTTGAAACAATGGCATCTGGAATTTGCATGGACCAACTATTTTAAAGCCAGTTTAAATATTTATAACAAAGACGATTGCGACAAAACGTTACTATTTGAAACTATGACATTTTGAAATTTCGTTCAGCAAAATAATGTTAGAATAATATATAGAGTTAACAATAACAAAAAGATTGACCTTTTGACACAAGGGCGATATAAACAGAAACGACAAAGATTTTCCATGGAAGGAAAACCGTCAGTTTACCGGGAATCGGATCGGCAATCGGTCGCCACTTTTACATCTAGGAAGCTCTACTGGACGTACGTTAGAAAGATTTAAAAACCCGGATAAATATTTGCAAACTCCGAGACGAGAAACATCGAGGAAATGAAGTTGTATAAAATATAACGTGTTGTGATGGCGTTTTCCTTTGGAGGGAAGTATCTTTGTTCAATGTTTCAACAATTAGAAAAGAAGGAACCCATAAGAGAAGGTATGCCGCGCTTTGTCGCTTACGATAATATGTTCAATGTGTAACTGGTGCACGCACGCAATGTACGTTAATTGAATTATTGAACACCGTATATACAGTAGATAATACTGCTGCTTACAATACGACGTTTATATGTACGTTTGTAATATATATATATATATATATATATATATATATATATATATCAAAAGACGATACGGTTCATATATGTATATATACATTTAAAGAGACACTATACGTATGTACACACATTATATAGACAGTAATACACACATGTTCGTTGCCATATGTATGTATAAACAGTTGATATACGACATATTTGTTATTTATGCATTGTTATATACAAATATACTACAAATCATGCCTTCAGAACGTGATAATTACCGTGGTTCGGGAGATTCAAGTTCAGTCAACAAAGCCAACCTTGGTTTTGCGAAATAGATTTGTTTTCTTTTCTCGGCCTCTGTGAATTCAACTTTGAATGAAAGTTTAATTTAAATAGTTGCGAAGCCGTATAATCAGTGTATTCTTCAAATGGAATAGTGTAGGTGTGCTAATTGACCGTTTTTCTCAATTCGCGAAAGAGGGCTACACTTTAATCTTCTCAAAGAGATTTTGTAACTATATTTTTCAATAAATATTAATACTTTTATGCCTACAGATACTAGTGTTTCATGCTTTCATGCAATTATCGGTGCAGGAAGTTATAATTACTGCTGGTCGGGAAATTCGAAACGAGTCATCAAAATCAATCTTATATATATGCCATTATAAATCTGTCTCGTCATATGAGTAGGAATGGGTTATCTGTCTTAAAGCTCAACATACAACAGATTGCAAGAAAATATATTTGTTTCATCTACAAACAGCCGTTTCGCAGCATCATTGTTCTTTACGGATTGGAAACCCTAATTTTAGCATTGTTTTTTTTTTCTAATAAATAAATTTTATCTTGTTAACTCCAAAATTAACCAAAGAACAATACTAAAAAAAAAAAAAAAATTAAAAAAAAAAAGATTTTATTCTCATATATTTTTATTCGTAATCCTATCTGGATGAAAAGGTTGCACGAGCATCAGGAATGCGACTGAGTCGCTTATCGCAATTG
This sequence comes from Euprymna scolopes, assembly GCF_053919585.1. Lineage (NCBI taxonomy): Eukaryota > Metazoa > Mollusca > Cephalopoda > Sepiida > Sepiolidae > Euprymna > Euprymna scolopes. Next base: position 90,444,302 of record NC_136488.1, read on the forward strand.
GCCGG
>NC_136488.1:90451806-90486806 GCF_053919585.1 Euprymna scolopes
GAAAGAAACTTATGGTGTTAATTCCCCATCATATGACCTCGTAAAACGATGGCATCGTGAATTAAAACATGGCCGAAAGTCTGTGGAAACAGCTCCCAGACCTTGTCGCCCCCCCTTCTGACATTGATGAGGCATCTGCCCGTCAAGTTGAGGCTGCCATTTTGGAAGATCGGTGCATTACTATTCGCCAAATATGTCCAGATTTGTACAGGATCTGTGGAGACTATCATTCATGACCATTTGCATAAGGTGTCTGCAAGAAGCGAGAACGCGTCGAGTGCTTGAGGATGAATTTGGAGATGTGCCATGAAGATGAGTCAAAGTTTTTCAAAAGACTGATTACACAGGATTAAACATGGGTCCATCACTATGATCCAAAGACCAAAGCCCAGTCAATACAGTGGAAGCACTTGGACTCACCACCTCCAAAGAAGGCAAGGGTGCAGCCCTCCGCTGGCAAGGCCATGCTCAGTCTTCTGGGACCAGGACGGAGTAGTGATGACCAGATTTCCTGGCAAAGGGTACCACAATAACAGGAGCCTATAATGCTTCATTTTTGAGGAAATTATGGGAAGCTATCAAAATCAGGAGGCGGGGCAATATCAGTAAAAGTACCCTCCTCCTGCATGATAACGCTCCGGTCCACAACTCGCACGTCGCCAGATCATAAGCACGGGTGTGTGGTTATGAAATCCTACCCTATTCTCCCTATTTTCCTGACCTTGCACCCTCTTGCATCTCTTTCCAGCCATGAAGTTGTTTTTGAAAGGAAAGCGTTTCTCAGATGATGCAGCCTTAATTTTCCGAAGTCACGTCGTGGTTGGAGGACCAACCTGGGGTGTTCTACAAAAACGGTCTCCAGAGCTACATCAAACGATGGGAGAAATGTATAACTCTGGGTTGTTCCTATGTAGAGAAAGACTAATAACTGTGCCAAGTGTCGTTGCTCTACTGCTAGGGGAAGTGGGTCAGGGGCATTACTTATTGTACGCCCCTCGTATATTGATTAGCGGCTAAATCGAATCGATATTAGCATGTCGGCTAATTTACTATTGTAAAAAAGTGTTGTTTTTTATTTAATTTTCTCTTTTACATGCAATACGAAACCTAGTTTAATGCCAATACGCTTAGAATCTCATGAAATAAAATACAATTTTCGTGCTACTTCCTGTCGTCCTTCCGATAAAATTAGATGTATGGAATGTGCCAGTAATCGAAACGTTTAATGTGAAACTTATAAATTCATTAAACATGGTGTGTAGTGTTAAATAAAGTGTTTAATATATATATATATATATATATAGAAAATGAAAATTACAATTGAATTTACCAAAATGATCCAAGATGGTAAAATTAAAGTAAATTATAAATATTAAAGAATTAATATTTAGAAAATTATCTCAGCCAGAAAAAAAAGCTCGATATAACCAAATAGGAAATAGAGCTAAATATAATATATTATAATATAATTATACTTGTACAAATGGAAATTCTTTTAACTTTTTTGAAGTTTTACATTTGGATTTTACCGTCACTGGATTTTTTTATCTTCCACCAGACTATCCATTCGTGTGTAATCACCTTTTTCTTTACCATATTCCCTCTGCTTCACTTTTTTGTTTTCAAGTAAGATCTTTGACTTACTTGTTGTTTCATCAAATACTTCTGCATGCAAAATCCAATCCCGCATTTTGCTAATTCCTACCCTCTGATGAGAAGGAAAGTATTTCTTCGAAACTCCGCGGATTAAGTTAAGGACTATCCATTTATCTAGTGTTTCCTTTTCAGATTAAATATGTTTTTAACTCTTTTCAAAGTGTTTTTTAACATATTTTATTAACTGTTTACTCATATATATATATATACACACACACACACACACACACACACATATATATATATATATATATAATGTGTGTGTGTGTGTTTCTGAAAGTTTAACGTTTTTCTTTCAGTTCTTAGTAGGTAAAGAAATTTCCTACCACTGGTATGATTTTATTTATCATTATTATTGGTTCGCACTTTGACCATGTTAGCGATATGTGTGTCTCCAATTAACAATATACGTTTTCTATGTAAAAAAAAGAAAAAAAAGAAAACTAATTTCCCGAATTCCAGAAAAAAATTATAAAGATTCTAATTGTAAACAAGTAGAAGCCCAAGGGTTATACGCTTGCTTATTTAATCACTGCCAGAAATATAGAGAAAATGAATAGGTAATGTCAAGTCGGCTAGGATTTTCGTTAATGGGGATTCCGCAAATAGTTCTAAGCGCAAGAGGTTGTGGTAAAATGGCGTGGACATCTTGTTTAAGAAAGCGAATGTTTTCTGTAGAGAAGGTGGAGATCTCCAGGCTTTTCCTGACATCTGGATTGTTAAAAATTGCAACGGGAGGTCTGAGGAATATTTCTGATACAGACCACACAGGGTTACAATTCATAGTCGTCAATCATATCGTAATGGATTCATACTAATCCATATTATAATTGCGTGTCCCTCCCCGACTTAGTTAGCACGACTGTAAGGCTTGCAATACGCATGCGCAATGAATAAACCACCTATTCCACCGCAAAGCAGTTGCCTTAGTATTAATATCAGTTCCAGAAATATTCATAGATGTTGCTTCCATTATGTACTTTTAAAATTTAATTATAATTTTGGATCAGAAAGTTATAAAACAAAGTTTGTAGCGGAGGAGATATGTAAACAAAAAGTAACATATTTTACGCACATTTCTGATTATTTATATATATATATATATATATATATATCAGTTTATTGGCTTTCATGGTTTTTGTGAGCTGCGGCATTGCTCCCATGTGGATATATATATATATATATATATATATATATATACACGATCGAAAGCCATACATATACGAATGTCTTTAATTTGCATACATTTTTTAAAAAATTACCTATAATTATTGTTTGCTGTAGTTCATTTATATGACTGTTATTTTCCCTCTATATCTGTAATAGTTTCGTCGATATTAATTGTAAATAATTTAATCAATATAATACGAACAATGGAAGTTTAAAAAGTCCTAAAATATGCTAATCTATTATCAAGGCAGAAAATTTAAATATAACTAATATGCTTAGTAATTTGGAGAAGATATACCGATGAATGATGAAAGGTTACAGGGGAGGGCGACTTCTCTTGCTTTATCCCCACCTCTTTATTCCCCTCCTATTTTTTGGTTCTAGATCTGTCTCGAATCTGTATTATGTCTCTCCATCTGTGGCTCTTAAAAAAATAAAAGAAATCTTGACGTCGTTCACTTTTACCTCGATAGTCCTCCTTTTCTCTGATGACCATAGTTTTTATTGTTTATGAAGCATACTATTTTATTTACGAGATAAATAGCTAACAACTATAAATATGCAAAGTCTACTTACGAGGTGAACAGATAAAGTCTGAAATAACGCAAGTTGGATAAATAGTGAAAGCACTATTAGCTCTTATTTTCAGAAGAATTTGAATTTTTGCTATTAGACAGTTAATAAATATGCCCAAATTTTCAGTTTCCTTTATAAGTGGCATAAAACGAACACAACACCTTATTTGGAAATTCAAATCCATCAGATACTGAATTTGATTCATATTTATTTGACACGAAGTAAGCAGGATTCATTGATATATTTCTTCTGTTTAGGTTTGATGCATTACTTTTAGTTATTTTCTCTAATCATATAAATTTAGATCAAAATAAATAAGTCACTAGACATATATAAATATATTATATTCTCGGTTTTTATTCTCGTAAGATAAAGTAAAATTTATACAAACTGTTGTTCGATGAAATATTTTATCCGGGGTATGTTATAGTGCATATAAGCCGTTTTTCATAGAATCTCGTTTCCAAATATTAAATTGAATTAGTGCAGTGTTTTCGAAATACTCTTCAAACTATATGCATACATGTGTTCTGTGCACACACGCACACACACACACACGCACGCACACAACATAGGGAGGAAATGATAGGATAAGGCAGAGCGGATGTTGCTAATGGTATACAAGTCGAAATTGAAGAGCTACTAAGAATTTACGCGTCTTCTTGACTGTGCTTATATTATTCTGTTTACTCACTCATAAACAACTCAAATGCTAAAAAGCCATATTGAAAATACGTCAAATATATTAATCTTTCAATATGTATATATATATATATATATATATATATATATATATATATATATATATATATATATATTATAAACGCATACAAGGAGAGAGAGAAAGTCTGAGAAAGGAAACAGAAAGACGTGGAAGATATGGAAAAAGCTAGATGAGTATGAAAATATATCACAATCGACATAATTAGATAATATTAAGGTTCATTCGACGGAATGATATTTTATTTATGTTACAGTTTATTCCTACTAAATTATAGACGTCGCTACAGTTTTAAAATACGTTTCGTACAGAGACGAACATAGATGTACATATACATACCTTATAGATGTATGCATATATATATAAATATACATAGGAGCAGGTCGACCGGCGTTGCCTGGTCGTGAAATACGCATAAATATATTTGAATTAATGCAGAATTCTTATTTATTATAAACAGAAATATTGTAGTTATTCGTACTGTATATCGATACTCCATGGCTGACTGGGATAGCTTCCGTACATGTTTAAAAATGATGTGTCCTCTATAGTATCAGACCTGACTGAATGGTTAATTATAGGCATAGACCGATTCATACCATCCAAAAAATTCCAACAAAAACCTAACAGCCAGCCATGGTTCTCCCCTGAATGTGCTGCTGCCATCGCACACAGAAATCACTTTTTTCCATAGCTACCAACGTAATAGATGTACTGAGACTAATGCTGCTTTCAGGACTGCCAGCAACCACTGTAAAAGAGTAATAAAACATGCAAGAGAGCTATATGCTCAGTCTGTTAAATCCAAAGTAGCTGAACAGCGGCTTGCTTCCCACCAGTTCTGGTAAATAGCAAATAGGATCTTTAACAGAAGTGTGCGTTCTATCCCAACTATCATCAATGGACCTGAGGTCATCTCGTCAGCATCAGACAAGGCCAGACTATTTGCCAAGAACTTTGCCGCTAATGCTACCCTATACAACAATGACCATCAACTCCCTGTATTTCCTCCTATAACAGACAACACGCTATGCAACATACAAATATATGTGCGTGAGGTCGCCAAGCTAATCAAGAACCTTGGTTCCAGTGAAGCAACTGACCCTGATGGCATTCTAGTTATAGTGCTGAAAAAGCTCCAACCAGAACTTGCCCCCATACTTACAAAGCTGTTTAAGCGTTGCCTTAAGGAGAAGTGCTTTCCAACACCCTGGAAAACCTTATCAGTATGCCCTGTATTTAACAGTTCAGGTGGAAAGTCATCTCCCTCTCAGTACAGACCAATAAGTCGACTGTGTGTCATGAGTAAGTTGTTGGAATCCATATTAAATAAAGAAGTAGTCAACCACCTCAACAGAGGCAACCTTCTTAGTGATATGCAATATGGTTTCCGCTCTGCAAGATCTACAGCAGATGTGCAAACGGTTATATAACATAGGGTTAGAGAATCTCTTGACAAAGGTTTCCTTTCCAGGGCAATTGCTCTTGACATATTGAAGGCCTTCGATAAGGTATGACATAAGGACCTACTTCACAAGATTTCCAGCTATGGTATTACTGAAAATGTTTTCTCAATCATTAAATCATTTATCTCCGATAGGCTCATAAGAGTAGTGGTTGATGGACAGAAATCAGAGGCCCACAGTATTAATGCTGGAGTCCCCCAGAGTTCATCCTGGGCCCAACTCTCTTCCTGATCTACATCAATAATCTCCCAAAACACATACTTAAATCATTCGTTGACATCTATGCTGATCATACGACCATCTATGGCAACACATCAAAGGTCGTAAATGACAAAGTTCTGTCTAAGTCTCTCTCCTCTGATCCTGAGCGCGTGGTACAATGGGGGAAGAGGTGGCTGGTCACTTTTAATGCATCCAAAATAAAGCTTCTATCTTTACATCATCAACGCTCTGATCCCTATCTGGCATCAATTGACATGGATGGCTCTCGTCTTGGAGAAGCTCCATGTTTTGACAAGCTTCTGGGTTTGACCTTTACTCCTAATCTGAAATGGAACACGTACATCAAATCTTGCCAGGGATGCTGGGAAAATGGTGGGATCATGCTACCGCTCCAGAAGATATCTTACTACTGATACAATTCTCTATCTGTACAAAAGCCAAGTACTTCCAAGGATGGAGTACTGCTGCCACATCTGGACAGGAGCTACTAAAAACAGCCTATCCTGCCTTGACAGAGTACAAAATAGACTTTGTGGTTTAGTGGGGGGTGCCCTTTTCTCATCCCTGCAACCTCTTGCCCACAGAAGAGACGTTGCGAGCCTGTCTTTGTTTTATCGTTATTTTCATGGCAGGTGCTCGTCTGAGCTCCAATCCCTCGTCCCCCCTCGCTAATCTTTCACGAGAAACACCCGTCTGGCTGAAACTACTGTCAATAATTTTCCCCACTCTTTATCTGTGCCTAAATCCAAACGTAGATTTCATGAGCAAAACTTCTTTCTTAGAAGTGCACGCCGTGGAACTCTGCCGCTTGCCTGTTTCCCACCTGATTACAACTTGGACGTCTTCAAGTCCAACATAAACGAACTTCTGAAAAACCGCCCCCTTAAGACACTATCAAACCCCCCAATACTTATGATTACTACAATACTATCTCATTAATTACTGTACACGCAATAACCCTTATCCCAGAGTGGCTTTCGGCCTTGATAAGTGGTGACTCCCATGTAAAAAAAAGTTTAAAAAATCGGACATATGCATGCGAGCATTATGTTTGTTTTTCTAAACAGTTCACTTCAAGTAAGTAAAAAATAAATAAAAAAAATACTCGAGCTTAGATCGAAACCAAAACCTTAAGGCGCCGACTCAAGAACGATATTCCTTAGGCCAGCTTGACACGAATATTAAAAAGATAATTTGTCATATGAGCGATTTACGCATGTGAATTAATTAAACATTGGCAAATAGACTCAAATCCGATGACCTCCCACGAACAAATCTTAAAATTTTGACCCTTTCGTAGCCGTTTATTCGAATGAAGACCGATTAAAAAGTTTTCCGCGTTCCCGAACCCCCCCCCGTATAACAACGTACAATTCTGTAGATAAAAAAAAAATGTTGAATATATAAATTGAGAAGTGTTTTCACACATACATTCTCACTTTTATAGATACGTAGCAAAGCATATATGGACACACATGTGCATATATGTCTTTATAACAAACATTAGTTTTGGTCAGTACTAAAATGCGTGACCATTTGGATATTCCAGGTGCTGTATGTACTCTCCGGGTATTCAGTTGTTTTCAGTCGTCCTTGATTTCTGCTTGTGACTGGACTCAAGCAGTATCGCTGCAGGAGAGGTGTGGTTGGAGATTGCGCAACCTTTGTCTCACTATTGCACGTGCAGCTAACCTAACATGAAGTATCCATTGTCTCTTGAGATTGACCGGAGGTATCGATCAATACATATATATAAGTTTGTTTTTGGTTTAACCATATGTTTTGAATGAATTCTATTATTTACGAAAGTGCAGTTTTACCTGAATGCGAGTTGGGAATAATTTTCCCTTTAACCAGTTTGGTACCCCCCCACATGGGGAGCGGTATATATATTATTTTTAAAATATGATAAAGTTATAATATATATATATATATATATATATATATATATATATATATATATATAAGCAAAGAGACCTTCGTTGTCCAGGATTTTATAAGAATCAAATGATCTAAGTTGACATACTAATTTGTCATCGTAATCGCCGATTTTTAAAACAAATCAATTGATTGGTCTAGTTATGGGCCCCGCAGTGTACTCGAATGAAACTTCACATGCTTCTGCGGAGGGACTTAGTCCACAATACATTGTAAAGAATCTTCCGTTGAGCTTATAAAAGTATCTGCAAATAATGAGTTCACTTAGTTTTTCCTGGAAAAGTCAAGCGTCATAGGTCAATTCTGCTCTAAACAGAACCATTCATTTCAAACGCGTCTCTGTCCTTCCAGAGAACAAACTTTATTGTATAAAATAATTTTTACATAATCACTTGAATTAAAGTTAAACGTACAAAAGTCAAGTACCATGGTTCAAGTATTCTTTAAACAGAAGCATTACTGTTTCACGCGCCTCTGCCTAATAAATTATAAACCAATAAATCAAACAGACAAATGATCGAATATGACATTTTACTGACAAAAAAGAAATAATTGCGGAAAGACAAAGAAACAAATACAGATTAACATTTACTGGGGCTGTGACAACAGCATAGTCTTATTTTCACTCTCGAGTATATATCCAACAGTTAGAAAGTTATTCAACCGAAAACCATATAAGATATCAACGGATACACACTCAGTTAAAATTATAAAATATGCTGTTGTCATAGCCCTACTCATTACATAGGTAAGTCTCTTAATCGAGAAAAAACTAAAATCAGAGCAATAAGGTTACCTCCCTTAATTAAAAAATCTCAAACTACATAATATATAAATAGTTACTTCCTCTAAATTATAAACATGAAAAAACACTTAAAGCTTATAACAAGAACCACACACAAAAAAAATGAATCGAAAAAACAAATAAAGATAAGCTATAATACCAAGTTATTAAGATTAATTATTAATTAAAAACTATAATATTAAATACCAAAATACGCCCTATATTAATGGCAGAAATATAAAAGAAAACTAGCATGAAAACGCCAACAATCCGAAAAGTATCGCACAAAAAAAAAAAAAAAAAAACAGTACCGCGGAAAAAATTATACAATATTAAGAAAAACTCATTAACATCAAAATGCAAATAATATCAAGTAACACCATACATCTGAAGCAGATAAATTGATCTCCAATTTCTACGGCCATGCTTCATCTGCAATAAAACCCGCCATGCACGTTTTTAAGTCTAACACGCCTGTCGTTGGGAAGACATCGCGAAATATAGCATCAAGTACACACTACCGGGCAGTCCGACGTAGTAAGAACGTCCTGCATGGAAAATATTGTATATAAAAACAAGCATATGTATATACGTATGTTTATATATATACACATGAATTGAACCAAAAAAGTGATACCGCACAGATTGTTTCCACGATGATATCTTAAGTTGCGTGAGTTTGAGTCTATCCGTACATTTTTTAATTGTTCTGCTTTCTATAAACTTAATTTTTTCCTATATACACAATTAACAATGATTCAAGCGAAGTGCTTTAATCTATTATATACATATGTGTGTGTGTGCGTGCGTGCGTATGTATACGGCGTGTAACCTGGTGATGCTACATTTTCTATTATTACATTTTAATGCCCAATTCATAGGGATAGTATAGTAGGTAAAAGTAAATATTTCAGCGATTGGATTATTAAATATAACATTCTCTTGGTATGAGACCATTCACTCAGGCACAACCTCTTCGTTTATAGTGTGGAATGTGTTAGTTCTACATGCTCCTGGTATTCCAGATGTTACTTACTCCCTTTTGAGAGTGAGGATATTGTAACTAGAATGTGCTTACAATATTAGTTTTCAGTAAGTACCACCTGTTCGAGAGGGATTACTAGACTTAGTATTCAAAGGACCAAGGCTATAGTTAGGATAAAAATCAGTTGTCAGGAAAAAGAGTTTCCGAATCTGTTCTTGAAAAGTCACTGGTGTAGGAAAATTTATTACAATGAGGTATCGGAACAGCGAATTGATGGAGACTGCCAGACCAACAGTCTATAATAGTATTTATAGGAAAGGCTGATACTAGAAGCATCACGGAGGTGAGTAAAAACGAGGCTATCGAGAAAACGAATGGACGAGATCAATCGAAAATATGTTTCCGCACGTGCTTATGAGATCAAGAATTAAAATTGAAACAGCATTCGTAAAAGATGAATTACATTTTATTGTCTATTTTAAATTACGGTTTTCTGTGTTGATTAATTGTCTATATTTCCGTTTCAAATCAATGTTTAAATTTTATTGTAAAATATATTCGATCAATTTTTTCATATTTAAAAATCTTATACGTGATGAAGAGTTTTCTATATTTCGTGCGATTTTCTCTTAGCCCATTCATCAAATTTTCCTATTAAAATAAATATTTATAAATATATGAATTATGTTGTGAACTAAATTGCATGTATTTTTCTTTTATTCTGTTACACTCTGAAAGAGACGCGACGTTGCTCGGGATTGAATCAAGATCAATTAAATATAGTTCACTAGGCTCAGAAAATATTTGTTTCAATGTAAACTCCTGTTTGGAGTTATTACCCCCACCCTCCCGTTTCATTCTTTAATATAGTCGGAAGAAACTGAAATGTAGGAAAACACGTCACATTATATGGCAATTGTCATGTTTGCGACGTTTATCCTAGGTCGGTTGGACCGGTTCTTTTAAAAAAAGTACACCAACATTAGATATTATTAGATTATTTGATATCAGATTATTAGATACGTTATGCATATGGTTTACATTTCAGTAAAATCGCATAAGTGTTTGGGGTTCAAGAAGTATTGTATCTCAATGTGTCAATTAGATGTAAACGAAAGTAAATATTCAACACATAAAAAGTAACGGAAAGATTTGGAACAACTTTAATTGTCCACAATAAAAGAAAATGGGACGCATGAATCACATTTCAAATATTATATTAAGTTTTAATATGTTTATGTCATCATAGAATACACTTGAGTGCACTTATAGTTTGAGGACCATTTCCATTGCTCGTCCAGTAAATTTTACATAATATACTTTAGATTTTATATTGATTCTCTAACCTTTTCTACAATAGGTAAGACAAAACACAAAAACAATAAGTAAGACAAAACACAAAAACAAAACTTTAACTGGTTTTCATTTGAAATAAGGGCTACTAAGAGGTCAACATTGAACAATTGGTAAGTTGAGGCCGTCGGATTTTAAATCTTTTTTAAACTGTTTCACGACTGTACATGCGCTAATCGTTCACATTATCTTAAGAATAAAAAGGTTTAAAAAAACCTATTAGAGCTCGGGTTCAGTAAGGCTAATGGTTATTGCTCGTTACTCACTATCTTTAGGTTCGGGTTTCGATCTCAGTTCGAGTTTTTTTTTTGTTTTGTTTTTTACTTACAAGAAGGGAACTGTTTAGAAAAAAAAAACAATACCCGCATGTGCATGTCTCAGTTTCTTTAGCTCATTTTTTTTCCAAAAGGAATGTAACGTAACCTTTAATAGTTGTTCACTAGGCAACGTCGAGTACATCTTCAGAATGCAAGAGAACATACAATTGTTTAAGCAGCCAGACAACGTTACAGCTCACAAGAGCGAAAACAGCCAACAATTCGGAGCTCCAAGACTCGAATTTAGCCCTCATTTGGACTCACTAGTTGAACACATCCGAACCTCAATCCGAAACCCGAGCCTCTTGCATGCGAGACGAGCACTACCAACCGAGCAAACCGCCACACACAGAAAAGTACATGAACCAACACAGATCAAGAAAATCGCACGACTAGCTATAACCCAAGCCGATGTCTCACAAGTGAGAATTTTATACTCGCTAAGGATGCCATCACGACAAGCTTTCCTAGCGAGCAATCAGCAATAGAACCTTCAGAATGTGAGAGAATAACAGTTATTTCCACAGCCAGATAACTCGGGTTCGGATGTGTCTAAATGATGAGCCCAAGTGACGGCGAAACTCGAGTTTTGGGCTTCCGATTTGTTGGCTCTCATGGCTCTTATGAGCTGCAACGTTGTCCGGTGTGTGGAAATAATATATAATATTTGCAGCAATCTAGAGTTACGCTTAATTATAAAGGAAAAAGTTAAAAGGAAGCTAAAAGAAAGAAAAGAAAAAGCAAACAAATGCAAAGGAAGTAAAAAAGTTCAATAAGAAAAGAAAAAAAAAGGAGAGAGATACAGAAAGAAAAGATAGGATGAAGAAAGTGAGAGATAAAGATAGTGGGAAAGAGGGAGAGAGAGAGATGAAGAGAGTGAAAATAAAAAAGGTGTCCGCGAACATAAAAAAAGGTGTCCGCGAACGATACGAAGAAAGATTGGAAAATGGAAAAAGATAAAGATAAGAAAAGGATGGACAAATACATTAAGACCGAAAAAGAAAGTATGATACATTTATATAGCTATATGCATAGCTAAAAAAAATGTGTATTAGCATAGGTATGTTATGAAATAACATGGGATTCTGCCTTAAAATAAGCACATTATTCATTGTGAAAACTGTCATGCATCGCTACGTCATAGCGTATTAAATATAATTATATTTATAGTCGCTGTGTAAGTCTGTTACTCCAGAACAAAGTATACCATCTAACTTCATAACAATATAAATATTAAAATAGCTGACATGTTCATAAAGAACGGAAAATAATGTTGGAACTTTACATTATAGCATGCATATTCTTTATGAATGCTATGCTAATATTAAATAACAAATTTCCACCGGCATTTTTTATGGTCGCGTGATAAGCAATTGTCTAAAGGCAATCTACTGAATTATTTTGAGACACACCGCTTTATCATCTTCGAGTGCTTATTGACAACTACGAAAGCGAAGTGAATATTTGTCGTTATAAAAACTCAAAGGTTCTGCTCAATGTCTGCAATTATACTGCTTAAGCACGTCTGCAATGAGGATATCTAAAAGCGTTAAAGTATCGCACCGATCAAGGATAACGATGTAGGAATGGTGACTCATATGGTTAGGGTACGTGTTGACAGACTTATCTTTGCATGGTAAATGATCGAGAGAAAGAGACCTATGACGGGATAAGTAATCATCCTGCACAAAGCCTGCTATAAAACCGGTCTTCAGGAGAACCAAGCTTGTGATTGTGTCAAATGAATTCAAAGACCCATCCTTATGAACACCGTCGTAGCTCGCGATTTACCCATAAGGAAAAGAATAGATTTTGAACAATTTATCCGAGACCTTAGATCTTCAGTCTGTCGTTCAAGCAACCGAACGAATTAGACAGTTCATTTATCTTGAAATGCTTACAATTTCAACTTTGTCCTGGCTTAAGAACAGACAAGTGCGGCTTTTAACGTATAATTAAAATGGCGTCCGATATAAAAACTTACAAGTCGAATAAATCTATTTTGAAAAAAAAAAAAAAACTGAGAGAGAAAAAGAGAGAAAGAGAAAATAAGGTGTAAAAGGAGGTTAACTAAAAAGACAGCGTTAAAACACTCGGTGTTGAGTTGATAAATTAATAAAGATAACTGGCTAGAACAGACATTTAATAAAGGTAAAATTATAACTACTTTGTATTAGAGTTACGAAAATGGCGAAAATATAGCAAATAACTTTTACTAAACGCAAGAGAATTTTATCTTATATGGACCTACATGGCTTTTCATGTTAGAACTTGTTTGACGATTTCGAATTTCAGATTATATATCGCAGACTTGGAGGTTTCTACTGCCGATATTCAAGATGGCTGCCGTAACTGTATGTGATTGCAAACTTGGTAACAACTATAAAATTACAAAATGGACTTAACAGCTGTCATTAATCGATAAAAGAATTATTTTTCGACCAATCTGTAACTATTAAATTTACGGAAATTATTTTTATGTTCTTCCTTGTAACAAACTACGTTATAGAACATTTCAGCCTAACGTAGTCGTCCATGTTGTTTTGTCTCTGTGGCAGCGATATAAATTCTGGTATAAAAACACTTGAAAATCTTCAGAAACTGAACAGCTATGCAGCTGAATTTGTTGCATTTGGTAAATTATTTATCGTATTTTTTTGTTTGTTTTGTTTCAAGCCTGTAATCTCCGAGTGTTTGGTAAATTTTAACTCGTTTGCATTCTCATAGTAAACGTTTTATTGTTTAATACACTATTATAAAAAAATTACAGAAGCCTCTTCCATGAATATTACGAAGTGCGTTCAATACGTTTTCCGACTTTTCCTATGAGCACCTTTATTGATAGTACACACATTAAACTAGTCCCCTTGGACGTAATCTCATCCGATTGCAATATACTTGTACAGTTCCAATACCTTCTGGATGATCCTATTGGAAGTCCTCTTGTGCGTCACAGCCTCTTTCATTTTCTTAATTGTCTCATAACGACAACATGGAAGAATTTCAATGACCGTACAGAAGAACCACAAGTCACCGGGAGTAAGATCTAGGCTTTAGGAAAGGCGAAGTACTGTCTTGATGTCCATCTTGGCAAAATAGTCTGTGACGAGGATGGCGTTGTAAACTGGTGCATTCGCGCAAATCGTATTTCATATGCATCGAACAGTTTCTAATTTTTGCTTTTTAAGTGCATCTCAAACTATTTTGTGGTTACAAAAAGCCGGCGTTTGCCATAGAATTTCTTTAGACGTTTTATTACTCGCGTACCGATGTCAAATAAGGTAAACTATGGAAGTATTTCATAAAAATGTTCTACTCATGCATTGTATTCTATTAAGAATAAATAAAAAATATGCTGCTTCCAACAAGTGCATGTAAAACGCGAAACATGTGACAACTCAATAAGCTGCCACTTGCGTTATGCTTCCTTGAGACGCTGAATTCTTTAGACGTCTTACGCCCCCACTTCGCAACTCTAAGCCACAAAAAGAATCCTAAGTCGCATGAAATAAAACATTTCGACTTACACCCTTGTTTTATGACCTGAAAATGAGAAAAAAGATGCAGACATATGCGAGTGTCATAAGACTGACATGTAAATATTTTGTCATTTCAGTTTTTAAATGTTTAAACGTTAATATAACAACGTAAATTTTTCATTTCTCAGCAATTTTAAATACAGCGGAACCTTGGTTTTCCAACAAATCTTTTTTGAAAGCTGTTCTAGAACCGAATTGTTTAAAAACGATATTTTCATATGTAAAAATGATTAATTCCTTGATTTTTATAGAGAGATTTTGAAAAAATATCTTTAATGCTTACATACAGAAAAGCATTCAGTATGAGCTATATTGTCTTTAATCGTAGGATATGAATCCTTATTTCATACAAATGAAAACTATGAATACTTAATGTATTCATTAACCAGTTTACTACAATTTTAAGTTGTGTTTAGTTAAAATATAATTCAATGAGTAAATACATATTGCTTAAAAAAAGGCTTGAATATGAAACTTAGAGTGCCAACCTTGCACAGAACTTAACATTTCACTGGACGTTAATGGCGCGAGTCGGAAATGGAAATCTTGTTAGAAAACCGAGGCATTTCCGGTCTGATTTTTTTCAGTTTGAAAATTGAATTGTTCCAGTTCTGAGACTTTCATGAAGCGTGGTTTGACTTTGTCAGATGTGAAACGAAGGATTCAACAATTTTTTCATTGGGTTTCAAAATGAATTATTTTAAATAAGCAAGCAAAAATCCATGATACAGTAAGGTAATCGAGAATTTAAACTTTCACATTCTATGAGCGATGTTTCTCACAAACAGGCAAAATTCAAAGTTTTCAAATTAATGCAAGCTTGTATTTATGTGACTTTGTCGAGCCAAAATCCTTTCCTCACTATTTTTTGTTTTTTAAAATCTATATATTAATACGATAGCATGTGTGTTTTGTTTGTTACATCTTTCTTACGAGTGATTGTCGTTTCATTGTTATGACCTTAAATTTCTTGTAATGAATAATTTTACCAAAAATTCTTTATAAGAATTTATTTCGGTTTCGATTATAGTCACTCAAGTCATCTATTTATAAAAAAAATTGCTAGGAGTTTTTCGTAAGTTTTGGTTTCGAATATAGCCGAAGGAAATATATATATATTTATAATTTTTTGTCATAAGTTTGGATTTCAATTCAAGCTGATGCACCCAAGTTATAGATATATAACTTGGAATTCACGACTTTATAATATTATAATTGACTAATATATAGAAGCACATTTTACGATCGGGCTTCCTTGCTAGCTTAGATAAACACCCTTGAAGTTTTAACTTAAAAAAATAATAATACCCGGGAGTTGCCATTTACGCTGAACATCCACAGAACGCCATCACCATCTGAAAGGGTCCGCTGTGGAATTTTCACAGGTCCCGCTAGTATTTTATGAATACGCTTAATTCCAAAATATCTGCAATCTTCCCTCCCCACAAAAAGCACTAAAACCGACCCTAAACTTTAAATAAAGCTCGAAATAAATACAATTCATCCGCTCGTCATTTGCAATCTGTTACGGAGAGTTACATAAGTAATGATACAGTATTACATTTGGAAATGATATAAGTTGATTCAAAGTGCTCAATACCAAAAATAGAGCCGGTGTGTTTGCTCAAGGTTGTCCTGAAGTCGTCAATATCCTAGATTGAGCAATCATACGTAGAGCAAGGGGTTTTAAACGCCGCATTTCAGTCTTTACCCTCACAAAGCAAAAACTAATTAAAGTTCTCTTCGCCGAGCGATCACATAGCTAGGTACGTCGCGAAATATCGAAGTAATGAAATCGTTTTAAAGGGTCATTGTCGATGAGCTAAAGCTTCCCATATTTAAATGCTTTATGCCAGACGTTTCTTGTCCTTTGGAAAGACAAGCATGGTTGAAAAATGTATCATAAAAAGATTGCGACTTCAGAGCCGGTTGTAAATCGGTAGATTTACCTAAAAGTGACAGCTATTTATATTATGGAATCGAGGATGAGTGTCTAAAGGTGAAAAGTAATGAACCCAGTGAACTTGTCCTCTGAGGCTAAAATAACATTTTAATCTGTTTTAATATATATATATATATATATATATATATATATATATATATATCCCCGCTTCTCTATTTCTATCTTTTTACCTTATTTCCAACAAGAAAAGAGTTATAATTAAGTTGAAATTTGAACTCCGCCACCGGCAGTTGAAACTGGAACATGGTCCCGAACAGCTGGTATCTAATTTGATCGGCAACGGACGGGTTGTGTCAGCAAAACGTTTCGAGTTTTTTTTTTTTTTAAACGCTTCTTTAATATTAAAATACATTTCAATTTTTATATAAAAAAGATGCGTTGTTCGCTTATTTCGTCTATCGTTCAATTGCAGCAAATCCTGATAGTAATGATGCCGAGAACTCGTAGAGAAGACCAGTAAGAAGGCGTATTAGACATCATATCAACCTCTTCATCAAATATTTTATCGTATTTAACAACCCTAGATATGATTTGCGGTGCTAAAACATAAAAACCCACCCAGGAGACGTCCCAACGGCGCGGAGATACCTAGTTACTATCCCTGGTAAGCGATCGTTACACAAAAAGTCTACTCTGTACAAGCAGCTAAAGTTCTCTATTGTGCGTGTTTTTTTTTTAATTTTTTTACACCTTCGGATGAAGACAATGAGAATTTAGTTCGTAGATAATTACCATGGAAAGGTTTCTACTGGCGAGAGACAGATGTCTATTTCATTCATCACTGCTCGCAAGTCGATTCCAACGGGACAAAAATACCGGCATCATCTGAACAGATGGAGGTGTGTAATATAAATTGCAAAAGAATTGGTCAGTTTCGTGGTGGAGACTTCTGTATTATGGAAAAAGAATATAAAGATTAATATAAAAAAGTTTGAAAAAAAAAAAAAGTAAAAGTCCCACATCATTTATGAATCTAAAACTAATACTGAAATATAGAAGTGCTTAAAACACCTGTTACCCATATACATTGGAGGCATTCAAAAGAAGCTGTTGTGAATTTTTTATTGGCGAAAGAGAAGTAATGACAGATGTCTGAACTTTTTAGGATGTGTGTTAAACAATGGTAGTCGAATTTTTCCATGCTTTACCTCCTTTTTATAATTCAAATTTCACCCCAAACAAGGCACATACACTTTGAAGTAGGGGTGCTACATCTCATCGATGGGACAGAGGCTGAAGCTTAGATAACAGTTCAGGACCTATCAGGTTGGCGACTCTTTTGAACCTTGAACTGGAGTGAGAGACTAGTAGCAGATGCATTAGCCCAAATGTGAAAACAGTAGGCTTAGAGGTACATGATACTTTCAGGCTTAAATAGCTTTCTAGCACGGTAGAGAGCCCACCTTCTTCGCAGCAGCCATGGCAATGCTCTCAGATCATGTTCCAATTTATGGTTCCTGTGAACGTTTAGCAGAGAAGTTTAAAAGATGTACTTTCAAGTAATGTGTTTTTGGCCAATGAGAGGCAGTATAGTCTATTTTTACTTTTCTTACTCCGAGCCAGACATATTTCAAATTGGACGTAAAGAAACTTATATTTGGGATCAAGTTTAATAGATAATTATGGGGAGTTGAGTAGCTAGAATCTGCTTAGATTAAATTAAAATTTCTGCAGTTCATTACAGTCAGAGAAGCAGAAAACAGGTGAAAAAAAATCTGAAGTGTAGCACTCCGATAGAAGAAGCTATATCTAGTGACATCAGTCAAAAGATGAGGATGTTACTGTTAATCTGGTTGGTGAGAAGTATGAACCTTGTGCGAGCACAAGTGCTTGAAGTTCATCGGAGCACATTCCATTATAGTACTTGTAAATTAGACAGAGGAATGCAAAATTGTTGCGGGAGGATAAAGGTTAGAGCTTGTCTGACAGTGCAGGACCTGTTAGATCTGACATTCTTTTTGTGGGCCTTTCGAAGAGGGAGAAACACGTAGTGGATAGACAAACCCAGATTCATGGAGGAAGTGTAACATTATAAAGATATAGAATATAGCACGGTAGTATATATTTAGTCTGCAGCAGATCATCCACTTAGTATTACTCTTTTAGAGGGAGGGGATATTATAGTATCTGTTCTATACTACACAACATAAATATTTTGTCTTAATGAAAAATTATCTAATGTGTTACTTAATACAGATAAAATGCATAATGAAAGATAATACTTATTACTTGCAGACCTTTCATGCAATCCAACCTGGATAAATATAGTAACAGCCAAAATATTTTCTCCACAAAATTTTATAAACTTACTATGTAATGTAGAACTTTGCTAGATAAGTATGAAATTAATATTTTGAATTCATTAATAAATATCAAAGTATCAATTTAATAAGTTAGTAAACTTTAAACACAGTTCATTGCAGTTTTAGTGTAGAGTACAAGAATTCGATAAAAGTAGAATATATTTAATAAACTAAATAGTTTAAGTAATATTGTGTAGTTATGCTTTAAGGGTAATACTTTGCCATAATTTTAAATAAATAAAAAAAAAACGAATGCGTATTATCTTAATTTAAATGATACTTAGCTGGCAAAAAATGTTTAGATTAAAAGTTATTTGAAAAGAAAAAAAAGGTGAAATTTGCTACCGAAACAGTAACAGAAACTCTAAAACAGATAATTGAATATATTGTGTTTTTTAAGAAACAGTTTGCTTGAAGATTAGTAAATGTTTATTATGTGCTTTCATTTAGGTTTCCGATAATGTCCGTTCTTCAGGAGAGAATACGCACCGTTTCGGGGACTTTTCCACGTATCGACCCCTTATGCTGATATAAGTCATCACTATTTGAATTACATTTGAATGAACTATTCAATACAATAAACCCTAGATGTATCGTCTTTCGTATGGCTTAACAGTTGCCGTTAAAGTTTTTAACCGCTAACCTATTAAACGGCAATTGTAAAATGAGAATTTTTCAAAAGTAATCAGTAGTTTGTTAAAACTGACCGTGGCAGATATTTACTAGTTTAAAAGAAATATCATGTGTATTAACAGTAAATTATAACGATTAACGGAATTTTCACTATGTCCCATAAAAACGTTAAAATAAAAGAGGCCATTTTCACAGTGGTTTAAAAAACACTTCGTCATTGTAACTAAATTTTACTAATAAAACTAATATTAGCAAGTTTGTTAGAAAGATCTAACAAGGAGGCCTCAGAATTCATGAAGAGAAGTGGGCGTTTGCTCTTTCGCAGAAAAGCGTCTCCTTTCCCCTCGCTCTGACTCCAACTACTCCGTGGCAAAATTTATTGCTTTTAAAATTGCCCCTTCTCCACATGCATTACCATCTTCTGGGAATTGATTTTTTATATACACACACGAGAATTAACTATTAGCTTTTTTTTAAATTGTAGTATACAGTCTTTAACTTCATTGGGTCTTGTTTGTTAAGGCAAATTAGCACGCATACTTATGTAATAGCGTTATAATTGTGTTATATATATATATATATATATATATATATAAGGAAAGACATAAAAAAAATAAGAATTGAATTTCAACAAGGATCGTTGATAGTGATCAATCAAAGAGAGCAAATTATAGTTTTTATTATGCTTTATGTAAATACAGTAATAAATTGCTACGATGTGTAAACCGCTTATTTCATAGTTGATCACACCAGGCAAGAACATAAGGGTTCAAAACAATTTTTAATTTAAGAGGAGAGCTAATATACTATGCTATGACTGGGGTGGAGCAAGGTTAATGATAACATTAACCTTGCTCTACGCCAGTCATGGCATAGTATATTTTTCTTTAAAATTGTTATAAAAAAATGTCTTCCTTACCTGTGAGATTCGTACGGTTCCAAAAAAAAAAAAAAAAAAAGAATATATATATATATATATATATATATATATATATATATATATATATATATATATATATATATATATATATATATATATATATATATATATATATATATATATATATATATATATATATATATATATATATATATATATATATATATATATATATATATATATATATATATATATATATATATATATATATATATATATATATATATATATATATATATATATATATATATATATATATATATATATATATATATATATATATATATATATATATATATATATATATATATATATATATATATATATATATATATATATATATATATTTATTTTATTTTTTTATTTTTTTTAATTCACCAGTGTTGTATTTATAAGATTAGGATTAATCCATTTTGCTACTTATCACCCCTTACTATGATTAGACTTTATATATTTACATTCTTATTTATTAAAAATTAAAAATATATAAAAGTTAATATATATATATATATAAATATATATAAGGTGTGTGTGTGTGTGCGCGCATGCGCGTGTATATATATATATTTTTTGTACAATACATTTTATACATTAATAATAGTTTTGAATTTGCTTTATTTATATATTCTGGTTGTTTTTATGCGATTCAAAATCATCAAGATAACGAACAAATGAATTATTTAACTGTTTAAATATTTTATTTTTATCCCCACTTTGTTTTATCATCTTTATTACTAAGATAGAAACTGGGGCTATACAATCTATTAATTTTAAAGTAACACGAACTATTCTCAAAAACTCTTATATAATGGTTCCATAAAACATAAAAACAGGGCAGGTACTATCTTTATGCGGCATACGAACTATTTGAAATGTGAAAGAGTTTCTTTTATCAAATATTATCAGATTTGCCCAAAATGATGCAAATCTCCCATTAAGATACCTATAGTTTGGAGCAATATTTTGTTTCCTATTTGAAAATAACATTCTTTAATAAGATGACTTATAAGAATTTTGAAGATACATTTGGAAACACTAGTTTTGCTATTTTTATTTTTACACCAGAAAGCTTTAGAGTTTGAAAAGTCTATATATTTATCTTTACCAGCTTCAAAAGCTAAATCTGCAGTATCATTTAATTCTTTTATAAGTTCTTCATGTGGAATTTTAGTATATAACTTACTAAAATCATAAGTCGCTATAGATTTTGCTTTTATTCTGGAGTTTATGTTATCTAATTTTTCTTTTACTGGTTGTGAATTATTTATCAACCAAAATATATATATATTGCTATAGAATTTTCTTATCTTGAAGTATTTTAAGTTCCTTAAGTATTTATGGATTCTTAAGAAGAGGTTAGTTTTTTAGGGCGTTTAAATTTTTTTACACATTCAACCTATTAGTTTACACATTCAAGTATATTATTTTTCCATGCATATAACATAGACTGTAATAAATTATATTTATTTGTCTGTTTTTTTTTATTTATTTTTATGGCTTTTTGATTATTTAATATTTTAGGTAAATTTATATCAAAACCTTTATTTTCATACAAAACTACACAGACATTTCTAGGTTTACTTTTTATACCTTCCATAGGTGGCTTATATAATTTAGTCCCGATTATATCCAAAATATATTCGTACCATTGAATGAAATATATATATCGTATCCGGTTGTAATATTATATTTGATGCTATTTTCGTCAAGATCTTCTTTTCTGTTCGATTGAGTCGTTTTCTAAGGTAATTGACAGATTTTGATAATTATAATATCTTTAGTTGAACGAAAGAAACCATCGTAAGAAATAGCTGATTCTCTATTGTTTCTATTAACATAAGTTCAATCTCTAATACAGTAGCGAGGCAAACCGTGATATAATCGACCTACATTTTCGGAATCTTGTAGGTTACATTTTTTAACTTTAATATTTAAACTATATGGGCAAATTACTCCGATTTGTTTTAAATTATGTCGTCTTCCTTATCTTGATGCATCTTTAGGACACCATTATCTACATTTCCTAAATTATTATGCCCATTACTTTTAAAGTTTTCAATAATCGTACGGAAAAAAGACGACTGACTACAGTTTTCTTTAAAGTGTTTTATAACATGGATACCTTCCTTAATTATAGTTCTATGCAAATTCATAGGCTTATTCAAAGGCATTACAGTTTCCCCTATATATATATATATATATATATATACATATATATATATATATATATATATATATATATATATATATATATATATATATATAGTCATCTACATACAGTACTGTTTCGCTGTTTCACTGTTTCACAGCTCATCAGTGCAGCTAGACAAACAATTACCTGAAGCCAGAATCGAAACGCGATCGCCTAAATGACAGTCGGAGCTTCTAACCATTGCGCTAATTGGCTGCTGCTGTGGGGGCAGTGAATTAACAGTGTTTTTACACGGTCCGACTACCCAATCTCAATTTGTTAGCACAAAGAGCATCGCTTAATATGTTTATAGTAATTTGTATATCACTTCTGAATATGCTCAACCTAAGATAGGGAGCATTATATATATATATATATATATATATATATATGTGTGTGTGTGTGTGTATAATGTGTTAGCAGGTTAGAGTTCTTTATGTGTAGGCGTGTGTAATGTTGCGCTCATGATGCATTTGTTTCAGGTTTTACGCCTCATCTATACACCATCCAACTCTATGCTGTCAACATCGTTTCTGTTTCATGGAAAGAAGAGACGCATTGCGCAACGGCAACTGCGCAACGCATATGTTCTGTCCCCCATTCACTGCTGTCTCCGACGAAAGCCAAGGGACTTCCAACATGGCAATGCGCTTAACATCCTTCGTCTGTCTTCATGGCTAATTTGTAAAAGACGTGTATTTCGTCACGACGTAAACACGAATGAGTGGGGATTTCTACTTTATCTTTCTCTTTGTTTTTTAAAACGTTTCTGCCTTTTTAGGACAGAGTCGGTTGTTCCCAAGAATTTGTTAAACTAAAAATGTTTTTTTCGTTTTCGCTGTATAAATAGACAAACAGCTAATCGACTTTATTTCATATGTGAGCAATATTCGGTGAAAAAAGGGTCTACCTGCAGTTTTCTGTGATTTTATAACTTTTAACAAGTTTTGCTAACAATACCTTGTATTATTAGGTATATTCGAAATACTCTTCTCATCTTCTTCCCCCTGCCTATTCAACAATTTAATAAAATATATACCTGTTTATATTTAATCCTTAACAACGCTACGCTTTTGTCTCCTCATTTTCCACGCAATGATATAATGAAAGCTATATTTGTTTTGAAGTATTCCAAGAGAACACCAGGTTTTTTCTTCCCCTTCTTCAAGCTCAACACTCTGATGAGGCAAATTCCTGCTTATATTTATTAGTAGGTAACGTTGAACCTGGTCAGTACTAAATGGGTGACCATATGGGACTTCCGTGAGTTGTATGTGGTCTCTGCTTATCTCTGCATTGTTTCAACTCGTACTGAACCTGTCCTTTCAACTGGACTCAGGCAATGCCGATTCAGGAGCGGTGTGGTTGATATTGTGCAACCCTTGCCTCACAATTACACGCACAGCTACCTTTACAACAAGTATCCATTATCATTGACTGAACAGAGGCATCGCACAAGTAATATTGAATTATTGTCTCCTTTTCTCCTTAATATTATAATGAAACCCCTATGTGTCTGAATATAATCTAGTTTGATCACTGCTACCAAAATCCACATCTCAACAATAGCATTATATCTGTTTTGTTTTTTTTTAATTATTTTTTTATACTTTAGCTGAAATTCTAGACATCAAGTATTAGCTCCCTTCCTTGGACTAACACTTGATTTCTATATAAGACTATCTGGCAGCTCGGCGCTGCCCGGTCGTACATAGGCTTTAATATGATATTTTAATTCATGCAGATTGCGTGTGAATTATTATTGAATCAGTCATCTATTGATTATCCTATATTACGAATATAATTTTCCCGTTAAACTATTCGCAAAAAAATAAAACATAATCATGATAACGTTGTTCATGAAATTCCGTCTATGTTGGTTTAAAATATCGCAAATGCTGACATTTCGGCTTGACAATAAATCTCCTGGAAAAGTCATTTCTGATTAATGTTTAGTTTTAAAATATGCAAACAAAGAAATGATTTTCGGCGATTTTAAATGATATTTCTCCTTTTACTTTAAATGGAGCTGATTAATAAGAAAAAATGAAAATAAAATAGTGAGGAACACCCGGGATTGAACAGAAGGAGAGTCAATCTGTAGTCAAATGCTCTAACAATACGCTCTATATCCAGATAATAGTAAACTTACATGTTTTTAAAAGAAATGATTTGCAAAGATTTTATGATCTCCCTTTGCCGGTGTAACGTAAAATATTCCTCAATAATAATTATTCTTTTTATCTATAAGAGAGAAAAGCTATTTTTAAAAATCGGATTATTTCGATTTTTGATACAACGGATGCATTTCTATACAAAACTTATCTAAGAACACTGCCAGGCATATAAATAAGCTTTGTGTGAAATCGCTAAAAGAGAGGTTCACAGAGTGACTTTTATATAGAAGTAGATAATAGATATTCAAATATTCTATTAAAGTTAGTAAAGAAGTTGATAACATAATTTTCCTCTCCTCAATCGACCAGTTAAATATTTTATAGTATACGTTTCTTGTTGTTTCTTGGTCTTACTGACTTGAGGTAACATCGCTTGGACAAAGTGCATCGTTTCGCGTTTAAGATAGTGTTGATTAGCTATACTGAGGCGATCTTATTTGGACCGCGAATACTATGTGATTTTGAATATTTAGTTAGGGTTTACTTGTAAGGAAACGTACACTCATGTCCTAACAAACTCCCGTACCTTCAATACTCGGAAATAGTGTTTATGAGATGAGAAGTGAATAACCGGGTTAAAATAACAAACACACACACACACACACACGCACACACACACACACAGACTCTCTCTCTCTCTCTCTCTCTCTCTCTCTCTCTCAGATGTTAATCTCTGGTACTGAAGTCACGAAAAATGTTTCTATAGCCTTTAATAAAACCCCAAGAAGAAAGAGGTTAAGGCAATGAATTAGAAGCATTAGTATTATTTATAAAGGGTCTCCAATTCTGAAACCCTGTTTACTGGTACGGAAAGACTTAATTCCGATATAAGGCTCTTAACTTCTTGAAACAGAAACAAGGCGATCGAAAATTGTTATATCCAACTACGACTCCAAAACTGACCCAACCATTTGCGAATATGGAGGTGACGATGCAGCAGTGTTTGGTTGCTATCTCCTACCAAACACAAAATATATTGGGGTGCTCAATAATTGTTATGCTATAGGCGTCATTTCCAGAGCTATAGCCCTGGGAGATGTGGGGATATAATTCACAGGGAAGGGAGTGGTTTTCGAAAGTAGAAAGAACTCAGACCCAGGACAATGGGAGGTATAGATTTAAAGTCGATCGGAAATGTGACAGGTAGTCAGCTAGAAGGGACTGAGAGAACGAATCATTTTCCACTAAGATAGAGATAATACTTTGAGGATGTTCGTCTTTGATGGGCTTAC
Organism: Euprymna scolopes; assembly: GCF_053919585.1. NCBI lineage: Eukaryota > Metazoa > Mollusca > Cephalopoda > Sepiida > Sepiolidae > Euprymna > Euprymna scolopes. The sequence continues at coordinate 90,477,973 of NC_136488.1, forward strand.
ATAATAATGCACATGGAAAACTGTTGCATGAGTACGATTTGATGGAAAAGAATAAAAGAAAAACCAAGATATACATTTAACCTCTAAACCATAAAAAATAGTGTGGTGTTTTGTAAAAGCAAATGCACGTGTTTTAAGTTAAGGATGGATTTCTAATATATTCCGCATTTAGTCGCTGAGCGATAAAGGAAGATCTTCAGAAAATGATAACTTACCAATAAGAAATACAAAAAACAAATCAATTCAAACAAAGCTGAAATTGTTTTGCATTTAATTGTTTTAACGATACATATTTATCGTACACTGCATTAAATACCAACATACACACCCAAAACACACACACACACAAACACATACGCACACACACACATACACACATACATATATATGAGGTTGGTGCAAAAATAATGTCGTTTTTTTACGTTCAATTTTAAAAGATCCTAACTCTTCATAATAAACTTCATTAATCAAAATATGAACCATTAGAATCGACACACTTTTGTCAATAAGAAACAACTTTATTCATCCCATTAGCTTAGAAATACGGAGTTCTGGATGCGATGAAGTCATTGAAGGGCGATTCGGCAGCATCTCAGCTTTTGAAGCATTTATTGCGCAGGAAGTTGTCGAGATGCTTGAAAAAGTGATAATCGGTTGGCGAGAGATCCAGTGAATAGGGCGGATGAAGCAGAGTCTCATAGCCCAATTCGTTCAGCGTCTGCAAGGTCAGTTACGCTACATGCGGGCGCGCATTGTTACGGAGGAGAATTGGTCCCTTCATACTGACCAATTTCGAGTACATACCTTGGAGTGCATTCCGTCAATTTGTCGGCAGTACGTCTCCGCTATACTCGTTTCGTCGGATTCAAGAAGCTGTGATGGATGAGATCGGCCGCAAGCCACCAAACAGTCACCATAACCTTTTATGCATTTTCGGCTTCGGGAAGTGTTGTGGAGCTTCCCCGGCATCCAATCACTATGTTTGTCGTAGAAGATGCACTTCTTATCACACCTCAAAATTCGCTCGAGAAGTGCGTAGTTTTTACTGCACAGAAGGAGCGTAGAAGACACCCTAAAACGACGATTTTTTTTTATTATCGTTCAATTCATGCGGCACCCATATATCAAACATTTTTGACTTCCATATTTGCTTTAAATGGCGAACGAGTGACGAGTGATCGACATTAAGTTCAACAGCAACTTCTCGTGTGGTTTTGCGAGGATCGTCTTCAATTAAGGCTTTCAAATGTTTGTTATCAACCGCAGTCTTCCGGCCGCAACAGTCTCTATCTTCGAGGCTCTCGTCACCATTGCAAAATTTCTTGAACCACTGTTGTGACATACATTCGTTAGTGGTTCCTTGACTAAACGCATAATTAATATCACAAGCTGCTTCGGCAGTTTTCGGTCTAGTTTGAACTCGAAATCGTGCAGATTAAAATTTATCCATGCTGTCGCAAAGCCTACAAAAATGATAACGAATAACACGACACGATAGAGCGAAAAACGCGCTTCAAAATGGTATTCAACATGGCTATATATATATATATATATATATATATATATATATATATATATATATATATATATATATATCAATGACTTAATTCAGAAATCATATATAAAATTAACATATATGCGAAAACGATATTGTTTTGCCACCAACCTAATATATAGTTATTTTATATGTTTATATATTTATACTTGGGGGACTCATATATATAACCATGAAGTTTATTATGTTTCCTTATTCATTTATACGTGTAGGATGCATCCCGATTCCATAATAACTAATATTGTTTCAATTCTGCCATGCATAAAATCTCCAAGTTTATAATATTTTTAGTTCAATTCAGTTGCATACAAAAGGGTTATAATGGGATGAAAGCACTTTATGGAATTTAGATACCTCCGATTATTTTTGATAAAAGGTCTTATACATCAATTAATGTATATTTCCAGAATGTAAGATTCTGCAGACAAGCTCAAACCTTTTTCTGGGTCAAAGATCTCATTGAATATTCAAATTTGTTGGATTTACATTGAATTATAGTAATGCACAGAGGTAAAAAGACATACCTAAATTTCGATTTCCTCTACAAACCGCATAAGCACTACCCCTCAATTTTAAACATTTTCAATATTTCGATTCAAATTAAAATAAGGTTCTACAAAAGTGATCACACACACACATATATATATATATATATATATATGTACATATTTAAAAACAAAACAGTATATTAAATCATGGCTCCTCGGCAATCACAATCAGAACAAGATATTTGATCTAGTTTCCTACTCTTGATTAATTTGGCTAAGCTATTCATGTTATAAAAAATGTCTTCCTTACCTGTGAGATTCGTCTGTTTTCAAATTCAAAATGGATATACTTTTTAATTCACTAGTGTTGTATTTAGTTTGTTTGGTATGTTTAGGAAAAGTGAGACCGTTTGTTTATATTTCTTCCTACGTTTGTTCTTCCTCCCTTTCGTATATCTTGTGTCCACGAACTTTTACTCTATAACATTTAATGTATTTATCGGTGCCACTGTCTTTTTTTTATCTCGAAATCTGATTTGTTTTCTTTCTTTCTTTCTTTCAGAAGAGATTAGTTTATTGCTAATCGCTTGAGGCACTCCTACTGGGAAATGCTGACGGGTCTGTCTATGCAATTTCGGCGGCTGATTGTTCCTCGTCGGTAGCTTTTTAATTCCACTGTCGGATCCTTATGTCACGTTACTTCCGAAACTTGTTGTGAGACAGAAATAATTGCCACGACACCTGCATTTTATCCTCATATATATACATATATATATACATATATATATATATATATATATATATATATATATATGCGTTACGTACTTTGATCACGCAGATGTTAACGAGGAAAATTTAATTTACCTCTTAGGAAACAGAGCAGATAAACTGTTTATCTCTGTCACAGTTGTTCACCCTGTTTGGATAAAGAAGCAACTAAGTCTGGGATCGAAACCGGATTGTTTTTCTTTTTTACATTCGCAGATTATAATAATCACATCACTTGTACAAGTAAAGCGGAATTGAAATCTTAATGTTTATGAGCACTCTATCCGCCGCCGGACACTGCTTTATTCACACACACACACACACACACACACACACACACACACACACACACACACACACACACACACACACACACAAGGATATTTAAATGCAATGTAAAATTATAATCGGAGTATGACGATAGGAACAATTGTAAAAAGAGATATGCGTTATTTCCCGAACGACATCTCGTGTGTCTATAAGAATAAAGAAATATTAAAACTCACTTTCGTTCAAAATGATAACGTGAAGCAGAGTTTTAAAAAAAAGTACACGAGCAGGAATAGTTGCAATGAATTGGTTGCACACGACGAACGTTTAAAAAAAGATGTCGATGAAAACACGGTACATCTGCCAGATACTTCAAGTGCCTTACCTCGGGCGAAACTACAATCATTTTAAGGAGACACTCGTTTGTTTCCAATATGTTTACTTGCAAATATATACCTCATCCGGTCGCATAGTGCCGCTAGCCTATGAAGATGGTATCATAAGCGAACGATATATTAAAATGCTTTCTTTCTAAAAACAGTAATGCCTTGACTGGAAGGATTATATAATAACGAGCGAACATACAGGGTGGAACGATAAACATATCGCCCTAGAAAAGGCATGATTCCATTTCCGTTTTATGCAAACCGGTTTTCTTTTCTTTTTTCTTTCAGACTAGTTACTAATTAGCCTAGTTGTGTAGAAATCCCAAGAGCGATAGGAGCCTTCTATCATGACGTAATGTGACACAATGTTCAACGAGCGAGATCAGAGATGCGCCACTGTACAACTCATGCTCTCTATCGATCCAAGTTATGACAACAGGACCATCGCCAGCACCATCAATATGCATCGGTAGATTGCCACGAATAACAAGGGCGTTCCCAGGGTGATGAAAATAAAATTTCCGGCCACGGTTATGGTTATTAATGTGGTTTGAAGTGAGGGCCATATCATGTCATCTCACATCTCTGAAGTCGGTTTAAAAGTCCACACCAAAGTGTACCTGGATGTGTTGAAGATCGTGGTGATCCCTATGGTGCAATTAGGTAGCCGCTGGCAGACCCTGGATGTGGTAGCAGGAGTCGGCGCTGACCTATCCCTTCCACAACCTGAACCCGCTGAACTGGTTTTGTCATATGTCGAGAACATCACCAACGTGACCTCCTACAACACCAAAGCCAGTCTGATCGCCGCTATCTGACGAGTCTTCGTCGGCTCACGCCAACGCTTGTGGAAAAAACATGCTCCCAATTCCGGACCCTTATCGAGGCGGTGATTGAGGCTGAAGGCGACTACATTGAATACATGTCAGCTCTACTACATAATCAAGTTACCTGAATTTATTTATTTTATAAAAACAATTCAACTAACGCTGTAGTGCTCTTTTATTTGTAGGGAGAAAAATTTATCGTTCCATGCTGTATGATACACTATCACTTCAAAGAGAAGATAATGACACGGAGGATGATTTCATGGCAACAGATATTACACTACCATCCCAAAGATGTGTTTTTAGTGTAATATCTATTGTCCACATGGAGATAATGTCTGAGAGTATGGTATTATATCAACAAAACAGATACTACAAAATCCTCTCTGAATTGAACATTTGCAGAGAGTACATTAGTACAATTTATTTACAGTTTCAGCCGCAGACACACATCCATCAAATCTTCATTCATAATAGAAGGGAAATACTAGTAGTTAATAGAAGTGATAGTAATATCATGTTTTCGACTTCAAACATTTATCAGACGTGTTGTTTCTGCTTCAGACGCACAGCTGTAACGTTACACACGTTTACACACGCGTTACCACGTAGACACTCGGGACCCAACACGTTGTAGCAGAGTTCATTGCAAGGAACATAAGAAAAGTAACGACTCAACTCCTTTTTTTTTTATAATAACGGCATTTATTTCTGGGTACTTTACCAAGTAAAACGTGATCATGCTGTTTGTCTCTGACCCCTGTTCTCTCGAACATTCTCGTCTGTCTGTGCACACGTACTTTTTTTTATAGTTTTTTTTCTTTACCCTACTGTGACCTTATTTCGTACACGGCTCGGCATTTGCATGCGCACATCTGCACTCAGATACACATTTACCAAATCTGCATCGTTAATAGGATTTCTTGTAAATATTAAGCCAGCATTAGACAGACAAAGTCTTTATCTACATTGGTAACGTACGTTTATATATATATATATATATATATATATATATATATATATATATATATATATATATATATATATAATTCTTTTTACGGCCCTGTCGGTGGGGCATTAGAATACGCCGACTGCCCCCCCCCCTCCCTGCAGAGGGTAAAAGTCCCTCAATGGGGGTCCTGGATATGACCTTAAACTATATCCAGTGGTGAGGCCCCAGCTTGTGGGCTTTGGGGAGTGTGGAGCCACCCTTTAATTACCATTGCTCCCAGGTCCACTCTGACCCGGAGTGGTAGTACATGTTAGGGTCCCAACTATGGGTTAAATAGAAACCGATGTGAAAACAACAAATATATTCTATTAAAAAAAAATTTTCTTCAAAATCTTTGGATTCGGCATTAAATAACCCGAAAAGGGTTGATATGCCGTAAAACAAAAACAACCAACCAACCAACTATTCTTTTTCCATCATTGATGATTAAAAATAACTGTATTTTTTCTCCTGGATATGCATAGAGAGAGAGAGAGAAAGAGAGAGAGAGAGAAAGAGAGAGGGAGAAAGAGAGAGAGAAAGAGAGAGAGGGTGGTCGCTAGAAAAGCAGGAAATTTGTCAAATAATGATTTATTTTTACAAAGAATAATTTTTACAAAGTTTTTCAAAGGCAAATGTTATATTATACTCATAAATACTCAGTATATTGTCCATGCCCTTCACTGCAGCGTCTTAACCTAGAAATCCAAGCTCGTGTGGCGTTTTGAAGGGTAACTTGTGGGCTATTATTCCAAGTTCATGATCTAAGTTAACCTTCTAATTTCCCGCTTTTCTAGCGACCACCCTGTATAATCGATAGTACGAGGTGAGTAATGGTTTCTTGGTCACAAGTTGCATTTAAATTCGCCGGAAGTATATTTTATTTTCATTTTTGGAAGAGTTAAATTAACAAAAGGACGGCAATCTAAATTTATTTTTCCCATTAAATATTCTTAAATAGCTGTTATAATTTTTCAGACATTTATTTCTAACAGGTTATACAAAATACATTATACATTTTCAAAATATTCTAAATTGAATCTCATATATTATTTATGCATTTTATAATATATTTATTTTAGAATAATTACTTCGAAATAAACACATTGCATTGTATTGGTGCGCAGCGTTGCCCGGTGTTTGGAGGTGTGTATTGAGAAAAACAAACGTGGTAGTAAGCAGATAGACTCGAACCCGTGGCGCGAAAGCGTAAAAGAAAGTGAAAGAAAATCTGACATCTTACTGCTACACCATGACGCGAGCGAAAGTTCGGAACGTTAAAATTAGGCAAAGTCAATCCAACCGATTTGATGTCTTGAAAAATGGCTCGCAAAAAATCGACCCCTCCTTGTTAAAAACTGCCCAGTTGAGTGGGTCATTTTTTCGATATTTGTCGTCCGAGATTCGAGCTTAAAAATGATACCAATTTCGTGAAAATCCGTCGCCTTTGTTGAAAGTTTTAGGCAGCCATACATACATACATACATACATACATACATACATACATACATACATACATTTAAACAAACAAGTGAGATTTATATTATAGATGGAACTTGTTTTTAAGTACCAGGTATGTTTTGTTAGCAATAACTTAATGTTGGATTGTCCTTCCTTTTCGCTAGTATCATTCCTCCGAAAACGAAAGCAATCAAAATATTCTGGTAAGTTAATGGTGGCACATTTTTTTCTTTTCTTTTTTTTTTTGATAATAAGTCTAGCCTTGCTTTTTAGGAACATGTGAGAAGAAACAAAAAAGATAAGTTTCGAAATGGTCTAATGGGTTTTTGAGCCCGTATATAGGAATGGAGGGGATGGATCAACATTTATAAAAATGTGCATGTTAAAAATATCCTTATATTTATAAAAGCTTCCTTATATTTTATTGCAAGGATAGGATTATGTGGAAAAAATTTAGCAAAGAACGTGTACTAATACAGTTTTACTAATCATACACATTTTTTTTTGCGGGGGGGGGGGCTTTCATTTTCAAAAGAGTTCTCGTAGACGTAAGCTAAGGCAATCCAAACTTTATAATATTATTCTAAACTGAATCTTATATTTTATGTGTACATTAAAAAATATTTATTTAAAACATACCTATTTTGAAATACAAAACTTTACAAGTTATTTGTAAATAAAGATATTCATTTTTACATATTATAAATCATATTATTAAGTAATAATAATAATAATAATAATAATAATAATAATAATAATAATAATAATAATAATTCAGTAAATATTTCGATAAGTAACATTTTTTATTACGTTTTTTCGTTATTTTACTTTTTTTGTAATTAACAGAAAATTGGCTTTGAAAAATCATTTAAATTTGGATTGTTTTCCCTTCTCCCCAAACGAACTCTTCCAACAAATAGAAACAGAAAATTCTTCCGGTTAATTAAAGTAAACTAGTACGAAAACTTATTCAAAGCGTTTTGTAAAATTCTGTGTATAGATTTCATTTCGGCGAAGGAATTTATTAGACGGAGATCGATAATTTGCATTATTTAGAGTTTTCTTTTTTTAAACTGAACTTTTCATTAATTGTTATTGTTACCAATTTGTGTTAACTTCTTGGCCTAAAATGATTTTATTTATTCTTTTCCCATTTACAAAACTCAATCATGTTCTGCAATATCAAAAACAAAAACAACAATTTATCTCTACAAATAATATGATTAAATACCTGAGAGAACTCGACGTATAAAAACATTTTCCGGAATGACGGAATACGACGTCAAAGAACTTCCCAAAAGTGGATACGTCGTAAAACAAAACAACTTAACTAAACACCACGAATACATATTTGAACATAGAAAGAACTTGAAGCATAAAATAATTTTCAAAAATAAATGAATTTGATTTAAATAACCCGAAATAGGCTGATACGTCGTAAGACCAAACAACCAAACAATCAAACCCGATAGAAACAAGTGATTTCCTTTGTCATTATTCTTGCATTGTATACACTCAACTCTTTATTTAATTCACAAAGCATCATTGCTTTCATTCCATAATAGATGATCAGTTAGAACCGTAAGGAATATATCCTGAAGAAACGCTTGTGGAATCCTGGGCCAATATTGTTCGTGTCTAGTGGAAAGATGAATTCTAATTGTAAAACGTTTTTGACTCCTAATGTGAGTTTGACACCAATGATTTCGAAAATCGTTTTTATAACGACATGTTTTGGTAATCAACTAATGAAAATGCTCCAAAGTTACTATAAAAATTGTCGAATTTGGGATTCAATCAGTTCGCCGTTCGCTATGTCACAAACTGCATCTGATTCTTAGCCGCCATCTTTGTTACTGGAAATTACTTCACACTCAATATCGAGACTGCACTCTGTTCAACATAAGGTCTCAACACTTAACAGGTTATGGGCCCAGCACTTTCCATTCTACGCCTAACAGTAATAATCACCTCCATCATTAGCAATAATCACAGCGTTGTCATACTGTCCACTTAACACGCATTTAACTCTTTTTCTCGATTGATTATTGAAAATTTTAAGTGATAACACTCTAGTAATAAATGTAT
>NC_136488.1:90489306-90514306 GCF_053919585.1 Euprymna scolopes
AAAAGTGATACACGAATTACCATTAGCGTATAAAGCGATGCTCTTTGTGTAAACAAATCGAGCTTAGGTATTTTGTACGATGTCAAAACATCGTTAATTCACGACTCGCACAGCTGCCGCCGATTAGCGTAATGGTTAGGATCCTTAACTGTAGATTAGGCGGTCGGGTTAGGAGCCTGGCCTGAGGTAGTTGTCTGTCTAGCCACAGTGATGAGCAGTGAAACAGTACTGTATGTGGATAACGATATATATATATATGTATATATATATATATATATATATATATATATATGTATATTCAGGAAATGTTGTTTATAAGAACTTAATTTTATTCAAATCTTAAATTTGAGTTCAGCACTATGCAAAACTAAATAGACATACACAGAAACTTCTGGACAAATATGGTAAAATAGTCCCAAAAACGGAGTGTTTTTATTAGCCCTGAAAGAGCGTCTGGGGCACTCCCAAGAGTTATCGCCAAGTATAGACAAACAAAATTTTATAGAAATCAGTTAGTTACAACTTTTCAGAAAGTTTGATAAAAATCTAAGTGTTGTGAAGGAACATAACTGGCTATACACCGGTTACAAACTGTATATATATATTGGACTGTTTGGCAGACAGCGGCAGACAGCGGCAGACAAGCAGTCGCAGTAAGACGGATAGTCTTACGTGTTGATTATCAGACTTTCTTCCCCATACTTGTTACTATGTACTTCTATTTACCTTAGGCGAGCAGCCTTACGTTTCTGTATTATAAATAAACCCCATTACACATACCACTCGGTGTAACTCACGTTTGTCTTTATTTCCTAAGTATTTAGGAATATAACAATGGCGACGAAAGGATGTTCTTTCTCTTAACAGAGATAAATTACCGTACCAAGGACTGTGTACAATGCAAGGATTTTTTTGTTTTACGAAAAAAACAAACTACACAAGGATTTTTGACCACGTGCGTCAATGAATTTAAAACTTTTTCCTACTTAAAGTAGCGAAAAGTACGGATTTTTCTTCGTAAAGAACTCACAAGAAATTATAGAAACATGTTCAAGGTAAAGTGGAATTTATATTTATTTTGACAAGTAAAAAAAAAAAAAAAAAAAAAAAAATGGTCGCAAGTTGAATTCGAAACTACACTAAAGGATTACGAGTTTCGAAAGAAAAAATATAAATACAACGACTATTGTACCATTTTATGCCACGTGGGAACGGCAGCCATATATATTTTTTTTTTGGAAAATTAATTGTTTGTTATTGCCTTTATATAAATAATTGGAACTATTTGTCGTGGGAAGTAAGAAATATTTTGTGTATGAACTTACGTTGTTGAAAAAAAAAAAAAAAAAAAAGAATTATTTTACAAAGCCTGTTGAATTACTATGGATGAACTTTGTTGAAACGTGTTGTGTCTGCATATTGCTACTAATTTACGATATACGTAAATTTACGATTTTTCTTTGGAATTATTGTGTAGAATTCGAAAAGACATTTTTGTACTAGAAGCTAACATGGAACAATTAGCAGAGTTAACTAAGGCTCTAGCCCTTAGCATCCAGGAACAGACAAAAATGACTCAACAATTTTTAGCGCAACAACAACAACAACAACAAATTCAACAACAACAGCTACAGCAACAGCTGCAACAACAACAAGAAAGAACACAAAAAACTTTAGAGGCACAACAAGAACAAACAAACATACTACAACGACAAATGTCGACACAGCAAAAGAATTTAGAAAAGCTAATTCTAACGTCGACCGGGAAGAAGACTAATTTTTCTGCCGAGGGTATTTCAAATTCACTAACGGAATTTCGTTACTCCCCGGATACTGGTGTTACTTTCCCTGCATACTACAGAAGATACGAAACAATTTTTACGAAAAGATGTTTAGACTGGACCGATGAGGAAAAAGTTACCCTGCTACTACAAAAACTGGGTACTGATGAAAACACCAAGTATGCAAATCTAATTCTACCAAAAAACCGGAGGAGGTTTCGTTCGAGGAAACAATTAGTACCTTGTCGAAAATATTTGATAAAAGGGATAGCCTATTTCACTCTAGATACAAATGTTTGAACATTCAGAAGGCAGAAGCTGAAGACTATCTAGAATATGCTTGCACTGTGAACTGTTTATGCGAATCATTTAAATTGAATGAAATTTCCGCAGACCAATTTAAATGTTTAATCTTTGTACAAGGTCTCACAGCACCAAGGGACAAAGATATACGTTCACGGATCCTAACAATTATGGAGGCGGATCCTAACATAACATTGCAAAAAGTCACTGAAGAGTGTCAACGTCTGATTAACATAAAGAAAGACAACACTCGCATTGAAGAGAAAAATATTTTTACGGTGCAGCAAGTAAAAAGGCAAGGGACCACAAGAAAGTCCAGGTTCCAAGAACACAGGATCCTTAAAGGATACAAAGACCCAAAGCTAAAGTGTAAATGTTGTGGTAGTTTAAGACACAACAATAAGACCTGCTGGTTTAGGAACAAAATATGTTATGAATGTGGTCTCAGAGGTCACAAGGGAACATACTGTGCCCAGAAGAAAAGACAAGGGACCGATAATGTAAATACGCTTCGCATGAATAAAGAAAAAAGCTGCGAAAGACGGAAATATGTTGATGTTCGGATAAATGGACATCTGGTTACATTGCTTCTGGATAGCGGTGCAGATATTAGTATTATAAATGAAGATATATGGAAAAGGATAGGTCGACCTGAATTAACGAAAACCAGAAAGACGGCGAGAAGTGTGTGCGGCAAAAGATTAGAGTTCAAGGGAGAATTAAAATGCAAAGTGACATTCGCTAACCAGACTCATAAATCCAAAGTGTACGTCGTACCAGGAAAGAATACATGCCTGTTTGGGGTAGATTGGATTGTCCTGTTTAATTTATGGGAGAAACCCATAAATTCGTTTTGTAACGTTTTAACTGCAGAAAAAGCAAACCAAAGGGAAGACTTCCTGAAGGATTTGAAAACTGAATTTCCCAATGTTTTTGCCGAAGGACTAGGACTCTGTATTAAGACAGAGGCAAAATTTGAATTAAAGAAAAATGCCACTCCAGTATTCAAACCTAAAAGGAATGTGCCTTTTTCAGCGATGGACGCAATCGAAAAAGAGTTGGATAGACTTCAACAACTGGAAGTCATTGAAAAAGTTAACCACACAGATTGGGCAAGTCCAACCATGTATGTAAAGAAAAAAAATAACAGAATAAGGGTCTGTGGAGATTTTTCAACGGGTTTAAATGACTGTCTATTGGACCATAATTATCCCCTTCCGTCCGCAGAAGATCTGTTCTCTAAGCTTAACGGAGGAAAATTTTTTTCTAAGATAGACCTCTCAGATGCTTACTTGCAAATTAAGATCAGCGATGAATGCTCCAAATACTTAGGCATAAATACTCATAAGGGCATTTTTAAGCTAAAGAGGCTTCCTTTTGGATTAAAGGTTGCTCCTGCTATTTTCCAGCAAATTATGGACACGATGCTGGCAGGGTTGGAATTTTCAATGGCCTACCTTGACGATATCCTAATTAAAAGTGAAAATTTGCAAGATCATAAGAAGCATGTAAAAGAAGTATTCAAAAGAATACAGGAATTTGGTTTTAAATTGAGCCCAGAAAAATGCGATTTTTTTATGAAAAAAATTAAATATCTAGGTCAAATAATCGACAAAGAGGGTCGAAGACCGGATCCACAAAGGACTGAAGCAATTGAAAAGATGCCTGCTCCAGATTCAGTGACAAAATTAAAATCGTTTTTGGGATTAGTTCAATACTATGCAATTTACATCCCTAACATACATAATTTAAGAGCTCCTCTTAACGAGTTACTGAAAAAGGGTGTTAAATGGAACTGGAATAAGGAATGTGAATCTGCTTTCCAAAATATCAAAAGATGTCTACTGTCAGACTTAGCATTGGCACATTTCAATCCAGAAAAGGAACTAATACTAGCAACGGACGCAAGTGATTACGGTGTTGGCGCTGTATTACTTCACAAGTATGAGGATGGTAGGACAAAAGCTATCGCCCATGCTTCAAGAACGTTGGTTGCAGCGGAGAAAAATTACAGCCAAATTGAAAAAGAGGCGCTGTCGATAATATTTGGAATTACAAAGTACAATCGATTTCTCCATGGACGATCTTTTATTTTGCAAACCGACCATAAACCCCTACTTACCATATTTGGATCAAAGAAAGGCATTCCCACACATACTGCGAATCGATTACAGCGATGGGCTGTAACCCTCTTAAACTATCAGTTTAAGATGGAACATGTATCCTCAAAAAAGTTAGGACACGCAGATGCATTATCACGGTTGATCCCTAAAAGAAGCGAAAGTTTCGAAGAAACGGTAATTGCTGCGCTTAAAGACGAAAGTGAATGTACAAGTTCAATGTGTAATATGATACGTGAACTTCCGGTAACTTTCGAAAAAATAAAAAAAGAGGCAGTAAATGACATTTTCATTAAGAAAATGAAAAATCAATTGGGATGGATAAAAAAAAATAAAAAGGTAGATCAAACAACGCCTTTTTCCATCTGTGAAGATGTGCTCATGTATGGTGAGAGGATCGTAATTCCACTAACGTTACAGAGGAAAATTCTGAAGGAATTTCATACAGGTCATCCGGGCATTTCGAGAATGAAATCCCTTATGAGAGGATATGTGTACTGGCCTGGTATGGACAAGGAAGTTGAAAAATGTGTCAAGACATGCAGAGGATGTCAATTAGCAGCTCGAGATCCTCCAGTAAAAACGACGCCATGGCCAAAGACGGACCTACCCTGGTCACGTCTGCATATTGATTATGCGGGACCTATAAATGGTTATTTTTACTTGATTATTGTAGATTCTTTTTCAAAATGGCCAGAAATATTTAAGTTTAGACATCCAACAGCAAAAAACACTGTGAGTGCGCTTAATGAAATTTTTAGCCGTTTTGGAGTGCCAAAAACCTTAGTGAGCGATAATGGAACAGCATTTACTGCTCATGAATTCAAAGAATTCTGTGACTCACTAAATATTCTACATATGACAACACCTGTGTACCATCCACGATCGAATGGGTTGGCCGAAAAATTTGTAGATACGTTTAAAAGGGCACTTAAGAAAAATCTTACTACGGACACAGACGAACAATGTATTCAAACATTTTTAGCAATTTACAGGGTGACACCAAATCCTAATAATAATGTCAATTCTTCCCCGGCTGAGCTAATGTTTGCAAGAAAGATAAGATCTGTCTTCGATAGGCTGCTACCAGAGAAAAAGAAAGTTTTCAAAAAAGAAAACCTTAATACCAAGTGCTTCTCCCCAGGTGAAAATGTATATTTCAAAAATTTTCAAAATGGACGAAATCAGTGGGTTGAAGGTATTATCAAAAAAAGGATTGGGAGCATGGTCTATACCATCCAAGGATTAAGTTTTGTCTGCAAAAGACACAGAAATCAAATACGTCCCAGACTGTCTCCAAATGTGGAAGAGACACCAATGGAAACATTGTGCGATATTTTTGATATACCAAAACCAGCGTGTGTACCGCAAACAATGAATATTTCGCCTGAACCGACCATACGGGCTGGACAGAAACCTTTACCCCGGGTAACGCTGACCAGAAGGAAAAGCGCAAGAAAGAGAAAAGTTACCAGGAGATTAAGCCCTGACCCTAAAAGGAAGAGGTATTTAAGCTAAAATCAGGAAGATTTCAGCTTCAGGGGGAGGTGTTGTGAAGGAACATAACTGGCTATACACCGGTTACAAACTGTATATATATATTGGACTGTTTGGCAGACAGCGGCAGACAAGCAGTCGCAGTAAGACGGATAGTCTTACGTGTTGATTATCAGACTTTCTTCCCCATACTTTTTACTATGTACTTCTATTTACCTTAGGCGAGCAGCCTTACGTTTCTGTATTATAAATAAACCCCATTACACATACCACTCGGTGTAACTCACGTTTGTCTTTATTTCCTAAGTATTTAGGAATATAACACTAAGGTATCAATTTTTTTAATAACCACAAAAGTGTCAATTTTAGCCATTTTAACCCAAAAGGAACTTCTATAGATTGTTTTGTCGGGGAAACTTGAAATTAGTATACTTCCTCTGAAAAACTTGACCAAATATTCAATATAACATAATATTCGAAGCCTAAATAAGATTACTTTAGTATTGCTTCACATTGGATACAGGAGGAATGCTGCACCTTTTCTAAGTAATGTTACCCCTAATAACATCACTAAGCTGTATAGTGCATCAGATTATATGGATTCTTGTCCTAGAGTAAAGTAAAACCAAAAGAACAGCCAGCCATGGTTCTCCCCAGAATGTGCTGCTGCCATCGCGCACAGAAATCACTTTTTCCATAGCTACCAACGTAATAGATGTACTGAGATTAAAGCTGCTTTCAGGGCTGCCAGCAACCACTGTAAAATAAAAAATGAGAGCTATATGCTCAGTCCGTTAAATCCAAAGTAGCTGAGCAGCGGCTCGATTCCCACCAGTTTTGGCAAATAGCAAACAGGATCCTGAACAGAAGCGTGCCATCATCAATGGACTTTGAGGTCATCTCGTCAGCAACAAACAAGGCCAAACAATTTGCCAAGATCTTTGCAGCTAATTCTACCCTATGCGACAAAGGCCATAAACTCCCCGTATTTCCTCCTATAACAGACAACACGCTATGCAACATACAAATATCTGTGCGTAAGGTCTTGATTCTAGTAAAGTAACTAGCCCTGACGGAATTCCAGTTATAATACTGAAAAAGCTCCAACCAGAACTTGCCCCCATACTTACAAAATTGTTTAAGCGTTGCCTTAAAGGGAAGTGCTTTCCAACACCCTGAAAACCCTCATCAGTATGCCCTGTATTTAAGAATTCAGGTGAAAAGTCATCTCCCTCTCAGTACAGACCAATAAGTCTACTGTGTGTCATGAGTAAGTTGTTGGAATCCATATTAAATAAAGAAGTAGTCAACCACCTCAGCAGAAACAACCTTTTTAGTGACATGCAATATGGTTTCCGGTCTGCAAGGTCTACAGCAGATGTGCTAACGGTTATATCTCATAGGATTAGTGAATCTCTTGACAAAGGTTTCCTTTCCAGGGCAATTGCTCTTGACATATCGAAGGATTTCGATAAGGTATGGCATAAGGGCCTACTTTAAAAGATTTCCAGCTACGGTATCACTGGAAATGTTTTCTCAATCATTAAATCATTTCTGTCCGATAGGTTAATAAGAGTAATGGTTGATGGACAGAAATCAGAAGCCCACAGTATTAATCCTGGGCCAAACTCTCTTCCTGATCTACATCAATGATCTTCCAAAACACATACTTAAATCATTGTTGACATCTATGCTGATGACACGACCATCTATGGCAACACATCAAAGGCCGTAAATGACAAAGTTCTGTCTAATTCTCTCTCCTCTGATCTTGAGCGCGTGGTACAATGGGGGAAGAGGTGGCTGGTCACTTTTAATGCATCCAAAACCAAGCTTCTATCTTTGCATCATCAACGCTCTGATCTCCATCTGGCATCAATTGAAATGGATAGCTCTCGTCTTGGGGAGGCTCCGTGTTTTGACAAGCTTCTGTGTTTGACCGTTACTCCTGATCTGAAATGGAACACGTACATAAGGTCTGTTGACAAGGACGCTGGAAAAATGGTGGGATCCTTCTACCGCTCCAGAAGATATCTCACTACTGATGCAATTCTCTATCCGTATAAAATCCAAGTACGTCCAAGGATGGAGTACTGCTGCCACATCTGGGCAGAAGCTGCTAAAAACAGCCTATCCTGCCTTGGCAGAGTACAAAATAGACTTTGTGGCTTAGTGGGAAATCCCCTTTTCTCCTCCCTGCAGTGTCTCTCCCACAGAAGAGACGTTGCGAGCTTGTCTTTGTTATATCGATATTTCCATTGCAAGTGGTCGTCTGAGCTCCAATCTCTCGTTCCCCCCTAGCCAATCTTTCACGAGAAACACCCGCCTAGCTGAAACTACTGTCAAATTTTTCCTCACTCTTTATCTGTGCTTAAATCCAAACGTAGATTCCATGAGCAGAGCTTCTTTCTCAGAAGTGCACGACTGTGGAACTCTTTTCCGTTTGCCTGTTTCCCACCTGACTACAACGTGGATGTCTTCAAGTCCAACATAAACAAATTCCTAACAAACCGCCACCTTAAGTAAGACACTCTATCAAATCTCCAATACTAATGATTACTAGAATACTATCTCATTGATTACTGTACACGCAATAACGCTTATCCCCGAGTAACCTCCGGGCCTTGATAAGTGGTGACCTTCATGTAAAAAAAATTAAATAAGATAGCCACGTCTTTATTAGCTCGATATTTGTGCGAGAATAATTCATAAGAATTCAAGTAATTTGAAAACAAACACGCAAAGAGGAGAAAAAAGATGGGAAGATATTTTAAACCGTTTATCTGCTCAAGGACACACAATACAGTGCTTCACACATGAATTTCTAGAATTTACCGTTTTTGATAACAGTTCGCTTGAAATAATGTTTGTCAACAACTATTAAATATTTTGTTTTTCCGTAAAATAATTATTCTTATTATCAGCTAAATATTATTTAATAATCAAGTGAATGCGTCTCTATTTATTCCCGTAGAGACTCCACAACAGCCAGACAATCTTTATGAAATTTCACATAAATGTACTTTATGTACCTGGCAGTTTTCTTAGAGAGGTTTTGTATCGGAATGTCTTTGATAAGTATCGATAATCGAGATCGAAAAAATCCCATAAACGATATTGATCAAAGTTAACACCTTACACAGGCTAATGTCACAAGTTCATTTGAGAAGTTTTATAATCACACAAGCATAAAGGCTCAGCATATAAAATCAACAGTAAGTTCTTTCATATGACGGGGGCACGTTCAAAATGAATATTTTTGTATAAAACAAAATTTAAACATGCTACTGTACGTTTTTATTTTAAACTTAAATTCAAGCCATTATTCCCGCACTAGCAACTACGGCCAGTACAATATATAATCGACAAAATATTCTTTGGTATGACAGGGGCGCTTCGAAATTAATTTTGCTGTTTAGAACATAAGTGAACTATGATATTTGAATTGTGCATTTTAAATTTTAATTAAACATGTTATATATTTTTAAAAATTCATAAAATGAACAGTACGTTCTATACAGTGCAATGTGCACTAGAATGTATTGTGGACTAAGTTACTGCAGGAAGGCATGTGAAGCTTCTCCCCAGTTCACCGGGATGGATACCTTACTGGTGTATCAAGCAATCGATTTGATTGAAAAATGGCTGGTTTCGCCGGTTTCGATTACAGTAAAAATATGGGAATGTGAACTATTCATTAATCTCCATTAAATCATCGTGGGTCTCATCTCCCTACTAGTATATATATATATATATATATATATATATATATATATATATATATATATATATATATATATATATACATTGACGGATAATACTTGCAAGAACGAGGCTAAGATGCAAAGACGTCTACTTGCATTATTTAAGAAGAAGGTTTTTTGCAAGGACGTCTATGACAGGATCAGGCCCTCTGGCTCACAACGTTCCAGAATGTATGGTCTCCCCAAAATCCATAAGCAAGGTGTTCCACTGAGAACTATTTTATCAATGGTTGGTTCAGCACAACATTCTTTGGCTCAGTGGCTTGTGGAAATTCTGCAACCTGTGCGCGAGTTATATACCACGCATTGCATTCCGGATTCTTTTCGGTTCGTGGATTGTGTACGTGGGTTGGATTCAAATGCAGAGACGTCTTTTATGTACTCATTTGATGTCTCTAGTCTCTTTACCAACATACCGTTGGATGAGACTATACGTATATGTACCAACGCGCTCTATGATCGTCGCCTGACTGTTCCACGGTTTTCTAAAGAGATTCTTATTGAACTCATTTTAATGTGCACTAAATCCGTGGAGTTTAGTTTTTGTGATATTATGTACTGTCAGGTCGACGGGGATTCAATGGGGAGTCCGTTCGCCCCAACTTTAGCGGATATTTTCGTCGGGTACCATGAATCCGTTATGTTTAATTCTACAACAAAACCCACTGCATATTTCAGATATGTTGACGACACTTTTGCTATTTTTCCATCGCAAAGTGAAGCGTCGATATTTTTTAATAGGTTGAATTCCTTGCATGGGGCTCTTAAGTTCACTATGGAAAGTGAGAAGGACAATTCGCTTCCTTTCTTGGATGTTCTTGAACGTTCAAGGGGGGACTTTCTCACTACAATTTATAGAAAGCCGACATTTACTGGCCTGTATGTGAACTGTTTGTCTTTTGTTACCAAAATCACGTAAGGTCGGCATAATTAATACTTTGGTACATAGAGCCCTCATGATTTGTTCGCCTAACAGATTAGACGCCGAACTCGATAAGATTAGGGAAATATTCATCAATAATGGTTATTCTGTTGACCTTATTGATGACTGTATTTTCAAAAAGGTTGCGAATTTTAAATCCCCATAAAAGTTGGGACCCTTGAAATGCGCGGTTTATTTAAAATTACCGTGGATTGGGGAAAAGAGTAATAGACTTTCCAAACAGATTCGCAGAAGTATTTACGACTGCTTTAATTCTGTGTCCTTGCGTTTGGTATATACTATAAGACGTGCTTTTCCGTCTTTTCGCAAGGATAGCTTGCCTTACATCCAAAATAGCAATATTGTATATCAATTTAAATGCCAGTGCGATGCTGGTAATGTTGGGCGAACATCCTTGCAGCTTTTGACTCATATAAACCAGCATATCCATCGAAGATAAGACAAGGGAGGATAGGGTCTGGTGGTCTTCCTCCTTCTGCAGCCTTGGACTCTGCTATTCGCCAGCATTTTGTTGACAACCAGTGCTGTGCCGATAGATATAAAATAGATTGGTTCGAGGCGCTACATAGAGCGGACTCCAAAAAACATTTAAAGATTTTGGAGTCTGTCTCTATTGCGGTGCGTCAACCTTCTTTGTGCCGGCAAAAGGAAACATCAAACGCATTGTTTCTCTTTTGAGAACTTTGAATCTTTTCTCTCGTTTTTTCCTCCCTCGTTGTGCCAATATTTTAATCGTTTTTAAACGTTAATAAATTTATTTTAGTGTCCCCGTACTTTTGGCACATTAAATAAGTTCCCCATTAGAACTCTTTATTTTCGACACAATATTATTTTGTATGCTATCGATTATCTCCTGATAAGATGATAGCCGAAAGAGCTCTTGAGAAACTTCCGCTTATTATTTTCAATATATATATATATATATATATATATATATATATATATATATATATATATATATATATTATTGGTAACCTTCTGTCTCTTGAGGCAATGACATTCTGCACCTAGTTTGATTTGATCAGCATCTGTTGTGGCTAAATATTCAAAATTTAGATTTGCAGCTACGTTGGCAGATGCTGCAATTATAGTCAGCGGTAGGAATGGTGGGGTGGAAGGGGTGGACTGTATCCTTTCTCGCCTGTAGGTTCTTTTTTCTTCACTTTGTCTTTCTTTTCTGCTAATTTGATGCAATCTTTAACCTTTGCTCTCGCCAGGCTGTGCGATCCGACTCTGACTCGAGATCTTGAGGCTGAATACCATAAGTGTTCAGGTCTATGTCCCAGATGTCTTTGTAGCGCAATGTTGGTCGTCCGATTGGCCGTGTTCCAGAGACCAATTCACCATACAGGATGTCTTTTGGGATGCAATCGACTTCCATCCTGCACACATGACCAAGCCAACGCAATCGTTCCTGACATGCTGTCTGGGACAAGATCACTGTGTTTGTGACTCGATCCTGCTAGGAGATGCCTAAAAGACTTTTGGGGTTGCGCATGTGGAAAACATTCAGTTTTCGTTCTTGGTGTATATATATATATATATATATATATATATATATATATATACAGAGAGAGAGAGAGAGAGAGAGAGAGAGAGAAAGAAAGAGAGAGGGAGAATGTGTTCAAAAAGGATCATGGTGTTGCTGTAGAAAATATTATGTATGAGAGCTCAATGCAGAGCATACATTAGAGTAAAAAAAAAAACTCAGTTCAATCTCATTATAATTTATTTCGATCCGCTGACGTCTAGTCAGGTATGTCGCTAAGTTAGGAGTAACTTACTTATCACTGTGGTTTATCGTATTTGAGGAGATGGTGGAAGGGGGTAAGGTGGAAAGTAAATGTAATAATGTAGGTGGAGAACGATTGCTAAACTTGCGTAAAAGAAGAGAATCATTTCGGTGTAAGACGAAGAAGTGAGAGTTGACTAAAAAACAAATCGTATGTCATAAGGTGAGGGAGACCCAGGAAGTGAGTCGGGAATATTGTGAATTTAGTAAATTTAAAGAAGTTTTTATAAAACAAAAATATGAAATAAAAAATTATATTTAACAATAACCAATAATAATAATAATAATAATAATAATAATAATAATAATAATAATAATAATAATAATAGTAGGAGGAGGAATAGGAGAAGGAAGAGGAGGAGGAGGAGCGCTAGGAACAATACCAAAAAACTTTGAAAAATAGGGGAAAATGGAATTAGGGATGGCCGAGAAAATACAACGAATAAAAACTGCAGAAATATTAAGGAAACCCCTTGAATGTGGAGACTAACACCACACATAAGCTACACACAAACTGGACACAAAAACGGCTACAGATGCAACATAAAATCATGAAAACTGAAATTGTAGAAATGAAAAAACCGCGCCCACATTTTTTGTAAGTGTCAGGTACTACACCAAATAATGAAGGTCAAGGAGGAGGGGAAGACTGGGGAGAGAGATCACTAGCCAGACCTGCGCTGGAGATGTGCAAAGAAGACTGGAATCTTGGGAAGGCTTATTGCCACTCAAATTCCAGTAAAGATCAATGGTCGCTGTCAACGAGAAATCAATGGTAAGCGGCTATTTTGATAACACAAAATATTTTGCAAAGGTTATCGAAAGAACTGGAGAGCACTGGAAATCTGGGGATAAATGTTGTTACTAAGACTCCAGGGAACACTACAATTTGTTCTCAAAGAAAAATCTTTGATGATGGTTTGGGTGAATTCTGCTAGTAAGTTAATAATAATAATAATAATAATAATAATAATAATAATAATAATAATAATAAATACAATAAAATACAAATGATGAAACAGACCAGGAAACACCACTTACTAAAACATCACACATAGAAACTCCAGATATAGAAGGCATGCAAAAGTCAGACACAAGCAACATGGAAACCGAGATCTATGAAACAACGGAATTGAACGAGATTGAAACAACTGAAGCAGAAGATATCATACAATTTATGAACTAAAAAAAAGTTCCCATCTAAACATTTGAAATTTTACAAAAAGGGTATTCAGACATAGGGGAAGTTTTCTAATCGATTTGGATAGAAAATTGTAGCTGCCAAGGGATCCAAGTTCAAATGATTTGACCTTTTCGGTCTCTAGCAAACTTTTCGGCTAATTTTTTTTATCAAAGCATTTGAAGTTTATACATAACGGGTATTCAGACATGCAGAAAGCATTTTAGTACGTTTGGGACGAGAATTTTGCTGGCAAAAAGTCAAAGTTGATAGAGTTGACCTTTGCAAATTGTACCAAATTCCTCCACCAATTATGGGTCTAAAGATTTGAACATTTAGATGTAGGGAACTTGGACATGGGTAAAATTTTTATTTTAATTTGAGACCAAAATAATAAATGTTTAAGGGTCAAAATTAGGGCCAAAATTAAAAAAAAAGTTAACTCTACGGTCTCTACGAAAATACTCAGACAATTTTTGGTTTAAACATTTGAAATCTTACATAAAGTGTATTCACATGTATGCCAAGTTATGAACAGTACTTAGGGTCCGAGCAAAGCCGGTCTGAACTGCTAGTGTATATATATATATATATATATATATATATATATACACAGTTAAGCATCGTTGAGCCTGGCCAGTAAAATATGGGTGACCATGTACGAAGGTTAGGCGCTGTATATACTGCGTCGAGTCGTAGAAATTTCTAGTTGGATATCTAGAGGCGCATTAATTTATTGGGAGTGATGCACCCCCAGTAGCAGAAAGTAACTCTGATGTAAAAACATGTAGTCTACTGTATACTCTGTCCTGTGGCAGTCATCTGTACCGACAAAGATTAGCAGTAATACCAAAAAGTATGGTTGGTTCTGCACAAAATCTTCACCGCTATAAACAAATCTGTGTAGAGTTCCAAGCAACTTAGTTCTTGTGGCAGAATGTCATACGTCGAAATCATATATATATATATATATATATATATATATATATGGTAGTAAATTTTGAATATATATATATATATGGTAGTAAATTTTGAATATATATATATATATGGTAGTAAATTTTGAATATATATATATATATACATATATATACACACATATATCTATAAAAGTGAAAGTGTCTGTCTGTCTGTCAGTCTGTCTGTCTGTGTACATTTTCCCTACACAATATCTCTGTCAATTTTTAGTCTACAGACCCTAAATTTTATATACAGGGTAGTGAGATTTGGGAAAAACTTTGTAATCGGTTTTCAGCTAGAAATTTAGCTGTTAAGGGGTCAAAATTCAATTATTTGACTTTTGAGACCTCTACCAATCTCCTAACCCAATTTTGGGTGTAAACACTTGAAATTTTAGATATTGGTTCCTTGAACATGGATCGAACTTAATAACTTGATTTGAGCCCAAAAGAATAAATGTTAAGGGGTCATAATAGGAGTCAAAGTTAAAAATAAATTGGCCGCTGCGGTCCCCATTAAATTACTAAATATTTGAAATTTTACATAAAGGATATTCAGAGATAGGGCAAGCTTTTTAATCGGTTTGGGTCGAAAATTTGAGCTACCAATATATAAATGTATGCAAGTATGTTTGCATATCTGCTAAAACTTTCGACGGAGATGACGGATTTTCACTAGCTCAATGTCATTCTTAAGCTTGACCCTTCAGACGACAAATATCGAAAAATTGGCTAAAAACATTAATTTATTCACCCTCAACTGGGCCCTTTTCTACAGGAAGGGGTCGCTTTTTTTCGCCGATATTTTCGAAAGTCATCCCTTTTTGATTGTCTAGTCTTCATTTAAACCACGTCACTTCCGGTTTGGCGGTGGTCGTAATAGGACGGACGTTAGGTTTTTTCCCCGGTCTTTTCCTCCTTCCGGTACGGGTTCGAGCCTGCCTTCCTACTACCACTGTATTTTTTATTTTTTGATCAACACCCCCCCTCCAAACACATGGGCAACGCCGGGCACCCATGCTAGTATATATATATATATATATATATATATATATATATATATATATATATATATATATGGACTCTCCTGTTAATTTCGATGCATGAGCTTCCGCCACAATAAACTAAGTTGCTTGGAAATCTACACAAATGATTTGTTTATAGTGATTAAGGTTTTGTGTAGAACCAACCACATTTTTTTTTCTTTTTCAATTTTCATTATTTGAATAGTTGTTTCCATATATTTATTTATCTGATACCTGACGAGTCCTTACGAGTATGGAATGCGTAAAATTAAGAAAGCTTTATTGCCATAGAATTTTAGCTAGAAATAGTTACCTATATATTAGAAATATATCTATACTAGTTCGTACGGAGTTTTTTTTTTTCATCGAGTTTTACAAGAGTCTTTCAAGAAACGAACAAACAGAATCACTTCAAGCTCACACTGTGGGTCTTGCAGGATCAACGTTTACCGATTTTCCTAACAGAAAGATATCAATCAACTCCACGCAGATGGCTTTATAGATTAACGCCGCCTTTCTCCTCAACGAACGAAACACAAAACAACGAATAGAAAAACGAATTCTTTGTTTTTCTCTTAATGTTTTTTGCAGGATTCTGATTGTTGGCCTCGTGTTTGCTTGTTTCAGGGCTCGGTTGCATGTGGCGAATGATTTCACCCGTTTCTGCGATTCTCGAAAGCGGGGCGACGTGGAGATGCGTACCAAGGTCAACAACAATAGCAAATACTTGCACAGCGATCATTATCAAAACAAGACCTCTTGCAGGGGAGAGATGCTAACTATAGACTACATTTCATAGATGTCTTTATATAGTCTAATAAAATTAGATTTCAGCATGTACATACGCGGAGTTTTCACACGGGTCATCTCCAGTGATTGTTCACAGTGATGCACGGAGTCCAAGTAACCGAACGTCTTCCCAAATTTCCTAGAACTTTCTATTCCTTTTGAGAACTATTGAAAATAATTAAAAGCTATCGCAACACTCACTTACCATTGCTTTCTCCTTAAGAACGACTTTTTATACGTTCTAGGGTTAGGGTGTCAGTAAAATATCCCAATTTCTCTCCACTCACTTTATCCTACCAATGCAATTTTGCTTAATGCCTTCTCTCCTGTAGTTTTCAAGAGTCATATATATATATATATATATATACATATATATATACCTATCTATCTATAAAAGTGAAAGTGTCTGTCTGTGTGTGTGTCTGTCTGTGTATATTTCCCTATACAATATTTCTGTCAATTTACAGTATACAGACTCGAAATTTGATATACAGGGTAGTGAGATTTGGGAAAATCTTTGTAATCGGTTTTCAGCCAGAAATTTATTGTTAAGGGGAAAAAATTCAACGATTTGACCTTTGAGAACTCTACCAAACGATAAACGTTAAGGGGTCATAATAGGGGTCAAAGTTAAGAAGAAATTGACCGCTGCGGTCTCTACCAAATTACTCAGACAATTTCTGGTCTAAACATTTGAACTTTTACATAAATGGTATTCAGAGATACGGCAAGCTTTTTAATCGGTTTGGGTCGAAAATTTGAGATACCGATATATAAATGTATGCATGTTAGCACGTCTGCCATAAACTTTCGACAGAGGCGACGGATTTTCACAAAATCAGTATCGTTTTGAAACTCGACCGGTCAGACGACAAATATCGAAAAAAGAAAGTCATCCCCTCTTTTCGATTGTCTAGCCTTAATCTCAACCTACTTTACTTCAGGTTTGGCGGTGGTCGTAACAGCAAAGACGTCACGTTTTTTCCCGTTCTTTTCCCCCTTCGCGGTACATTGTTCGAGCCTGCCTTCCTACTACCACTTTTTTTTGCTCAACACACACCTCAACCCGAGCAACGCCGGGCACCCATGCTAGTATATATATATATATATATATATATATATATATATATATATATATATAGAGAGAGAGAGAGAGAGAGAGAGAGAGAGACAGACAGACAGACAGACAGACAGACAGATGGAGAGAGAGAGTCATTCTAAGCGGTATTCACCGAGGCTGGTTATAATTTTGAGCGGGGGAAAGTTAATTAAGATTTCTTGTAGTTTCCGTTTCCTCCGTTTTATTTATAGACTAGCATATTAGCCCGGCGTTGCCCGGGTGTTTGGAGGTGTATGTTGAGCAAAAAAACAAAAAAAAAACGGTCGATTTTTAAAACGTTAACGCCTATTATGACCCCTACACATTTATTGTTTTAGGCTCAAATCAAGTTATTAAGTTAGATCCATGTCCAAGAACCTATATGTAAAATTTCAAGTGTTTATACCTAAAATTGTCGGAAGAGTTTGGTAGAGTTCTCAAAGGTCAAATCGTGGTACTTTGACCTCTTAACAACCAAATTTCTAGCCGAAAACCGAAACTTCACTACCCTGTATATCAAATTTCGAGCGTGTAGACTGAAAATTTACAGAGTTATTGCGTAGGAAAATGTACACAGACACACACACAGACATTGAATGCCTGGAGAGGACTTGAATGCCTACCAGATACCAACCTCGGGTATCTTCGGTCTCTCTGTACAGGGGGTGTGTTAGATAATCTGACATGAGTATGCTTCAAATTTGAAGTAAACCCTGACTAAACATTCACACAAAAATGAAAATGAACAATTCTAAATTGACAAACTGGCAGAATGTCGGCCAGAATAAAAAAGATCCTCTCCGCATGGCTATGCACTGGGTCATATGAGGAAAGCAACGGTGCACCTTCTCCTAGTGATGTTTCCACAAGTAATAACACTAAGCTGGATACTCCACCAGACTAGACTAACTCTAGTCCTGGAATTCGGCAAAACCAAACAAGGACCACCAAAAAGAGGAACTATAATATTATCAAGTGGTCTGTTGAGGAGATGAAAATGATTCTTCACTGTTTTGCATACTCAAGGTATGAGAAGAAAGAAAAATAATATATTCGAGGCCCAAATAAGATCTTCTCTCTTACCAATGGAAAAGGTATTAGGGAGAACAACTAAAAACCTACTTTCAACCTTCCGAAATACTTAGAAGCAATCCCTGGAAGACCAAGCTGTAACGAGATACAAATAGCAGTCATAAAGGGGACAGCATCTATTCTTAAAAGAGCCCTCGGATATAAATTTGAATCATAACAGAATCAAGTGTTAGCTCCAGGAGGGTGCCCCTTGATATCTTAAAACTTACTGAAGTTAAATTAAAAAAAAAAACAGACACGTTCATTTTTATAGATATATAGATAGATTTTAATAATGGTTGAATGGTTATAAATGCGCATGGTTACCTAAAAATGTTGTTTAACGGGATTGCCAGTTGAATGATGATCGCCACCACGGAAGGACTGGAAAAAAGTTTGCTTGGTTGGTTGTTATATTTCATGGCATATAAACACGTTTAACTTATTGAAATTCGAATCTAGTGATTTTGAAAAAAAAAAAAACTATATGTTTCTGCTTCAAGTTCTTATTTTCAAATATTTGTTCATGCACTTTAGTTTGATTGTATTTGATTATTTGCTTCAAAGTCCTTTATAGCTTCGAATATTTATTCGCGGATGTTGATTTGGTAATTTTTTTTACAGCATTTCAACCTTTTTTTATTATTATTGGATTTTGGGTGCATTAATTTTACAAAGCGTTCTCATGCTTAAAGTTCTTTAGATATTTTGAAATAGCGGGCCTCATACGTCAAAATGTCAAAATCGACGGGAGTATCCATTATATATATATATATATATATATATATATATATATATATATATATATATCCCTGCGTTTATTGCCGGTAAACCACAGCTGGAATACGAACTTATAGATGACATTATTACAAGGTTTTATTTTCTTTCTGATCGTAGCGTACGCATGATGGTAGCATAAGCACGAAACATTCATATATATATATATATATATATATATATATATATATATATATATATATATATATATATATGCATATATATATATATGCATATATATATATGCATATATATATATATATGCATATATATATGCATATATATATATATGTATATATATATATATGCATATATATATGCATATATATATATATATGCATATATATATATATGCATATATATATATGCATATATATATATATATATATATATATATATATATGCATATATATGTATATACAGTCCTGGTCCAAACCATAAGACCACTTAAGAAAGTAAGCGTTTACGCATATTATCGATTTTTTTAATCAAACAATGGTTGCAACCATAGCCTAAAGGGGAAATATGATGGGGAAAATGAAATCTGCTTCATTCGAAATCTTAACCCTGATCTAATAATTATTTAAAAAAAAAAAAAAAACATTTTCACCTGGTCAAAATGATAAGACCACTTCAATAAAATCGGCTAGTTTTGAAAAAATGAATACGAAAAGCTTTCTATGTTAGTAAAAGCAACTTGTTAGTGGATAAAAAAACATCTTACTAAATTATAAATGACAAAAGGGAAACCATTATCAGAGTTTGAGAGAGGAAGGATCTTTGAGCTTAATAGGGGTGGACTCTCCCATAGATCCATTGCAAACGAAGTGAATCGTAGAAAAACGGTCATCACAATTTTTTTAAGAAATCCAGAACAATATGGGCACAAAAAGAGACCAAGTCGACCAAAAAATATAACTCCATCACTGCATCGCCGTATCAGAAGAAGTTAAAAAAAAAAACTCCAGTATGAGCTCAAGTCGATTGAAAACCAAACACCAGCAGAATGTAATCCTAAAACCATCAGAAGGCATCTGAAAATGAAGGGTTTCAATCATTTAAAGCGACTGCAGAAACTACGTCTTCTTGAACAGCACAAAACTAACCGACTCAAATATGTCGCCAAATACACAACTTGGGATGAAGAGAAGTGGGAAAATGTAATTTTCTCCGATGAGAAAAAGTTTAATCTAGATGGTCCAAATGAGTTTCAACACTATTGCCATGATAAAAATTTGCCCAAAGAGACTTTTTCAACTCGGCATAGTGGGGGAAGGTCTTTAATGATCTGGGGTGCTTTCTCGTCAGCTGGGACCTTAAAGTTGCAAGTAGTGAAAGGCCGACAAACATCATTGAAGTACATTTACATGCTTGAAAATGAAGATCCACGTCTGTGTGGAAGAAATTGGATTTTCCAGCAAGACAACGCTGCGATACACACTTCTCGACAAGCACGAGAATACTTTTCTTCAAATAATATAGAATTGTTAGATCATCCAGCATGTTCTATGGACCTCAATTCCATTGAAAATCTTTGGAGATGGATGGCAAAAAAAGTGTTCAAGGATGGAACCCAGTATGATTCGATAAAGGAACTTTCTGATTCAGTTTTCAGTACATGGGATAAAATTCCTTCGCAACTGATAAAAAACTTAGTCGCAAGCATGCCGAAGAGAATTTTTGAAGTAATTCGTAATAATGGAGGCTATACTAAATACTGAGATCCTTTTTAGTAATTTATAATTGCCTTTTGTTAGATAAATTATCAGTTGTCTTATCATTTTGACCAGATGAAAATGTTTGTTTTTTAAAAAATAATTATTAGATCAGGATTAAGGTTTCGAATGAAGCAGATTTCATTTTTTTACCATCATATTTTCCCTTTTGGCAATGGTTTCAACCATTTGTTTGATTAAAAATTCGATAATATGCGTACACGCTTACTTTCTTAAGTGGTCTTATGATTTTGACCAGGACTGTATATAGTAGTAAGTTTTGAAATATATATATGCCAATTAAGCTATACAGATTTTTTGCGTTTAATCCTCATGTGGATTCGTCAGACTACTGCCTGTAATTGATGTTTTTATGCGTTTATATAACAACGTGGTACTGTTTTTACGAGTCAACAAATCAAATTCATAGTTATTCACACACTCGTTCATTGTAGCAAATGATCGCGAGTATGTAAGTAACTAAGAATCTGTCTGGCTGACTGACAAAGATAGAACCATGCGGATACATAAAACACACGAAGCAAAATCAATTACATTAAATAGCCCGATGATTACTCACTAGAATGAAACGCTGAAAATTATGTTTAGCTTAATTGCCATATATATTTTAAAAACTTACAACCTACCTATAGTTACGTATCAATCACTGTTGATCTTAATACTAAAATTATTTTAATAAAATTCTATGTGGATACAAACTAATATATATACATATATATATATATATATATATATATATATATATATGTCATCGATATACAGTTCTGTTTCGTTGTATCACAACTCACCAGTGCCTCTAGACTACCACTTCTCCCAAGCCGAGAATTGAATCTGGAACCATCGCAGTCAGCAGTTCTACCGATCGACCCACGGAAGCGGCGCCCGTAAATAATCTCGCCAAATGTCTATTTCAACAAACATCTGTCCACCACTTGTACAGTGTGCTAACCGCTTTGTACATAAACAAAGAGCGAGTAATATATATATATATATATATACATATATATATATATACATATATATATATAACTGGGTGAGTTAAAAGAATAGAGTGAGTTCAATTCTATAAGAGGAGACTTATCGAGAAAATACAAAGCTCAACAAATTGCTTTCGAGCTCTCATAGGAGACGATAAAGTAATGTTAGCTAGCCTTTTCTCTACTTTTCTGATTAGAAGCATTAGGCTTGGTATAAAGATCCCCCTTTATCCCCACAACTGTATGCATGCATAATTAAGTAAATGAATCATTCTATATATACCAATATATAGTCTATGTGACTTCATTTTCTACTTTTATTGTATTCAATATCTATATCTATCTATCTATCTATCTATATATATATATATATATATATATATATATATATATATAGAGAGAGAGAGAGAGAGAGATTGGTTAAGACTGTGGCGTTGATGCAGCTTGTATGACAGATTGTGTGGGTGGTTAGAGGAGGTATGGGTTATAGTTTTTGCAAGAATGCATAAAACGTTTCTGGAGGTCCTCCCAACCCACCTGCGACTTTGTGGCCTTATTCTTTTCGTTTCTTCGTTTTTTTTTTGTGTTTTAACCTTTATCTTGCTGGGTACCTGACATGGAATGCATTTTTGATATCAAGAAAAAGAGTTCCACCGGCAAAATGTAGATTTATCAGTCAAATATTTACATCAGACTGAATCGCATTTTTATAAAAAAAAACTTCTTAATGTGTTTTTGTATTTGTTTGAGTTATTTGTTTGCTTTGTTATGTTGTGTTGTTTTTTTAGTTTAATAAATGTTGCTATTTTTGTCTTATTTTGCTTCATTATTTACTTTTAATATCTTTCATTTTTACTGTTTTCGTATTACATCTGTGTTTTATATTTGAAGATTTTAATAATAATATATGTTATTATTTTCACATGTATTCATAATTTTCGTATTCTTTTAATTCATTTTGTTAGCTTTTTGTTTTATCTTTTTAATCAGAATTTGTTTTTTTTAATTTCATTTTACTTTATTTAATTTTATTTTTTTTATCTTTTCTGCTTGTTTTTGTTATTATTTTATCCCGTCTTTTATTATCAGATGTTTCTTCGTTTCTATTTTATCATAACTATTTTATTTATTCTACTTGTATTTTCATATTGTGATAGGGGGATGGAAACATAGATTATTATTATCATTATTATTATTATTATTATTATTATTATTATTATTATTATTAAAACTGCTCATTAGGAGTTTTCACTGAAAAAATCGGCAGTGTTGCTTGAAGTCCGACTGACATGATAATTTACGATTATACAGTTTCAATTTTCTATGCTATCTTTCGCCATCTTTTTTGTTTGACTTTGGTTGCTTTTGCCTTATGGCCTGGTGATGCTTATAGCGTATGCGTATTAGCGATTATTTATGTTTTCTTGGTTTTCTTCATCCTGCATATGCCTTTCGGCACTTTGGCAAGTTCATTGTATTTCTTTCGCTTATCCGGCTCCTCGATATTCACCCCGTGGTTGATTGAAATGGCAAAATCTACGATCTAGCACGATTTTTACTCCTATTTTATACCTTGCTCATTATTAGAATGTCTCTTGCTGCGGGGATTAGCCTTTCCGTGCTCTGCATTATGCATTTTTCTAATATTTGTTCTTTTGTCGTTCACACAGTCATTTATGCTTATCAGTTTCTTCCTCCGTCTTTCCTTCTCACATAGAGTCGGTCAGCAGTATCCTTTAGGTGAGGCTGGGCGTGATAAATATACTTTGTTCTTGCACTAAAGTCATGTTACCTGTTTTGGAATGTTTTAAGATACGAGCTGAAGTTTCTTCCGTTCTATCGAATTGCTGATCGAAATTACGGAAAAAATTTGGAAAAGTGGCCGTAATTTCTTTTTTCGAAAAACAAAGAATTATTTTTCCATTTGGATATGTGCGATCAAAAAAGGAGAATTTATTGCTGGGGAAATACAGGAAAGTAAGATATTTATATTTTGAACAGTTTATAAATGCATTATTAAAATTGTAATTTAAGAAAGCCTGAACAATGTATGTGTTTCTATCTTTTAAAAATACATATATATTTCTAAATAAATCTAAAAATTCTTTTTTTTACTAATATGTTGAATTATGTTTTTTTTTAAAAGAGTATAAGTTTTTGGATTTATATTAAATATAAGTTTAATATTAATATTCTCTCTCTCTCTCTCTGTATATATATATGTATGTGTGTATATATATGTACATATATATGTATAT
This sequence comes from Euprymna scolopes, assembly GCF_053919585.1. Classification (NCBI taxonomy): domain Eukaryota; kingdom Metazoa; phylum Mollusca; class Cephalopoda; order Sepiida; family Sepiolidae; genus Euprymna; species Euprymna scolopes. Next base: position 90,513,378 of record NC_136488.1, read on the forward strand.
ATATATGATATATATATGTATATATATGTATATATATATATGTATATATATATATGCATATATATCTATATAATACTAAAAATCTGTCGTTCTTGGTTGTTTGCTTGTTTGCTTGTGCACTATCCTCCTCCTACTATTACAGTGCCTCCTCTTCTTGCTACTACTATTACTTCTCCTCTTTACAACTACTACTACGCCTCCTTTTCCTCCTCTTACTACTACTACTACTACTACTACTACTACGCCTCCTCTTCCTTAACCTACTATTACTACTACTGGTTATAATTCAATGGCTGTATGTTTTTTTTTCAAAAATAAACAATTATAAGCAGAATGACTAATAGAAATCTATCTATATTCTTTTTTTTTCATTTTGATATACTTTCATAAAAAAATGTTTCTCTTAACTCACAAAAAAATATTTTCTTTACGTCACAACTGTCATGCTCATACATTAATTCCATAGCTAATACAACATTCTTATCCCTTAGAGGATGTTTTGCTACTATTCTGTATTACAACTATACTGTCGCAATTTTATCACAGATAAATCAACTTTGACCTGTTGACAACGTATTTTTTTTACTGTGTACGTTTTCAGCGGCTTAATTTTTTTTGCGTTTTAAATTATCCAAATAAACAATTGTTAATATTTCTGCATTTTTTTTACATCGTTCATTTCCGTATTACGTTTCAGTTATTTTAACGCAATTTTCTTACAAATAAATCTACTATTTTACAATGTAAATAGATAATAGGTAACTTTACTCAAATAAGGAGGATTTTATTTTGTTTGAGTGATCCGTTTGATTTTTCATTTTAATATACTTTCATAGAAATGTTTCTGTTATGTCAAAAAAGATATTTTCTTTACGTTACAAGTGTCACGCTCAGACATGAATTCCATATCTAATATACTGACCCAACGG
>NC_136488.1:90519306-90576806 GCF_053919585.1 Euprymna scolopes
TGTTGGTACATGTAGGGGCAACCCTATATGTACCTTCCCCTCCCTATCTCCCTTCACATCACATAAAAACCGACCTTGTGTCATATTTTGCTTACGTGAGGAAGCAAGTAAATACTTACTCTTCTTAAAAAGATTAATTGTTTTTTATCACAGTTGTTTCCATGTAAAATATTGTTTCATCGTTACAAAAATAAAACTAACCTAATTCATTTTAACTTTTGCAAAACATATCCTTTTTAGAGATTTTCCATGAAAAAGAAAAACAATCTTTTATTTTCTTTCATAGCTGTTTCCATGTTTTCGTATTCTAAACTTATTTCTTAGAAGCATTCTAGTCCTACTTTGTGTTAAAGTTTTGTTTTCAGTATTTTGAATTTATCGTCTGGCAGTGTTTGCGTCAGCTTTTACCGGCGGCATTTATGACGACTTACCATAAAATATCATTCAAGGTAATTTTTGCTATATAAATATGCATTCATGGCGAGAGTCGTAGATCTAAGGGTTCACTTTTTTCAAGCAGTGAGCATCAGAGAGATTCCTGCAAGCTTGGGCCTGTGCAGATTTTACAGCTTAGGAATGTTGTTTAATACCAGCCAATCGACGAGAACGACCTTACGATATTTTGGCCAGGGAGATACGATCTCAATAAATTTTTGGACCGCACAAACGTGAATTTTATTTTATTAATGAGACTTTTTGCAAGTCCGCGTACCTGCCTTCCTATTAAGCCACCTGGGTGTATTTAATAAGTGCAGACGCCTCGTGTATAAAACAAAACACAACGATGACAGTGATCTAGGACAACAGACGATGACTCATTTAGAAGACAATGCTCTAGTCACATCTCAATCTTCTTTCAGGACGCTTAACCACCGAATCCACACGACTTCTCCAGTTCTCCCGATCTCAGGTGTCAGTTTGCAGGTCCTCTATAAGGAACAAGACTACGGACAGCATCAGAAAAATTATATCAGACATTTTGTCAGTTTATCTGTGGCTGAATATGTGTCATTCGTGATTGGCGTTCAGAATATGTGTCATTCATGGTTAGTTTTTAAAGTGCACCATATGAGCATAACCTTCAGAATATGCAATTCGTGTTTAGCTTTCAGATTATGTGTAAATCGCGGCCGACAATCAGGAGGCCTATCATTCTTTGTTGATCCTCAGAATATATATCTTTTTTGTTTATCTATTGAGTATGTGTCATTTGTGGTTTGCGTAAAGACGTATGTGATTACTGGTTGTCCTTCAGACTATGCATCCTTCGTAGCTGGTCTTCAGAGTATGTGCCATTCGTGTTTTTTGCGTAGGAATATACAATGCGTAATTTATTCTATTCGTTCGAAATATGTATTATTCGAATTTCTCTTTTAGATTATACGTCATTTGTTGTTGGTCATTTTCGAATATGTGTAATTACTTGTTGCTATTAAATAACGTGCTATTATTGATTGACTTTTATCTACATTACCTATAGGGATGTTTGAGTGTTTTCTTTGGTAATGTTCCTGCCACAGGGACGGTGTATTTTATATAGACGTACAATCCATGTCAACGACGATTCTGAGAGTCGGGTTTGTATGTGAAATAAGAATAGCCTTATACGGAGAAATCGGCTTATGAAGCAATTGAATTCTTGCCCGTTTTACACATGAACAAGAGATCAGGTTTCGTCTCCGTAATTTGATTTACACTTCTGGAAGTTTCAAACATAGACTCTAGATGTTAGAGAAGGAAATTTTGTGGTGGTGGTCTACGTTGAAAATTGTGGTTCTGGGTTTTCACTTGATTTGTTTAATGGATGTTTTCATAGTTAAGTTGTTGAGTTTGTGGAGGTGAAGCAAAATAAAAAGAAGAGGAACGAGAGAATGAGTGAAGAAGGAAGATATTTGCAGACTATTGGAAAGGAAAAGCTGTAGAAATCTCCGCTAATATGGCACCGAGAAGCCTCGCAGAAGCTACTGAATAGCCCAGTCTCCATTTACTAAATAGCAATGCTGCATCCCCGGTATTTTGCACCTTCTGATAAGACAGACGCCCTGGAAGTTACTCAAAGATTATGGTCCTTGACGAATAATGTCAATACAGTAAACGTTTAACGGCAGCACCATTATTATTATGAAAAAAATTTGAAGAAAGACTCTTCCTCTAATAGTGTGACGGAGCTTAAAAAGAAAATTAGCTTAGAAAAAGGTATCAAATTTACAGTTAAGAGGCTAAGAGTTAGGAAATTCAACTATCTACATTAAATAAAAACGATTTTAATGGCATGGCAAATACTTTTAATAACTAAGGTTATAAATATTAAACCTTGTGTTAGTCACCTGGGTGTGCCAAATATGGTTTATTCTCTGGGGTGTTTATATACCCGAATACAAAAATGTTTATAGTGTTATTACAATCCTCGTTGAAAAGTTTTGATCACTTGTATCTTGTTGATATTAATATAAAATAATACAATAAATTATTAAACTAAGGAAAAATTAAGATATTACATTAGCTAAGCTCATAGGTACAAGACCGGAAAAGTAATGAAGTGTAAATAAATTAATAATCCCATCAAAACTTATTATAAAGAAAGTATCAATACATTTATTCCATATTAAATATTATAGACTAGCGAAGTCATACCTAATATGCGATTATATGTACACATTTTCATTCCCTCTGGAAAAATACAAACAAATATGTAAATCATAAAAGCATTTCTACGTTATTCAGCTGGAGTGACTGGACACCCCAGAAGGACAAAGCGACGTCTACCTCCGAAGAAAACTGAGATACAACTGCATCATACCACGTGTGCTATATCGTTACAGAGCCAGGAGAGTACTGGGAGGGAGGAAAAGAAATAAGTTGCCAACTAGGAATTATGAGCACTTAAGCAGAAATTGGAGTGACGACTAAACGGCTTATGAGAGTAACGCAGAGTTCAATTTGCTATACCATTGCCAAGTTATCTCTTATCAAGAAGTACGCCTTGTCCCTAGCTGGATTCTTGTAGATACATATTACTTTTATGTGTTTGTTGTAGAAGAGGAGTGGGAGAAGGAGGGAAATGAATCTCGACGGAATTTTGTACTAAATTTCCTATAAAAATATATATTTGCATTTTAAAAATATTTCAGCAACGCAGAAAATTTTTAAAAAGGCTTTGTCTTAACGGAAAATGACATGCAATGTAGCTGCGAATAAAAGGGGGGTTTCTAAGACATGGCGAACACTTGTAACAACTAAAATAATAAATAAATAAATAAATAAGCTTGCTAAACCTTGCTAGTTAATATTAAGGTTAAGCCTCATCAAAATAATATTTACCTATGTGATTATTGAAGCGCGCATTACATAATTACGTTTACTTTTATTACATAGAATATTGAGTATCCTATGTAGAAGAAGGAGCAGAAGTAGCGGACGCTGATAGCTTAATTATCTGCTATTATCAAGCTTTGACAGCCGCAACCGTATTAATTTAATAAGACACGAGAGGACCAATTCATTTAGCCACAATTCTATAGATAGATACACGCATTAATATATATATATATATATATATATATATATATAGAGAGAGAGAGAGAGAGAGAGAGAGAGAGATAAACAGATACATAGATAGAAAGATATATGGGCTCACGGCGTCGAGAGTGATTGTTAAGACATTGTGCCCCGACCATAGTTTTATTGTCATCGAAATCGGTGAAATCTCACATTTTTTAATCAAAGTGATTGGTTGCTTGTTCTAGTTAGGAAACCTCTGGTAGGATACCGGAAATAAGCTTTACATACCTCCCCACATTGACTTAGTCCACAATATATTGTAGTCTGTATTGTACTTTTGAAAATCTACTATTGATTTCATAAAATTATCTCTAAATATTAACATTGCTTAAAGTTTAAAATGTAAAAGTCAAATATCATGGTTCAATTGTGTTCTAAACAGAAGCCTGAATTTCGAGCAAAGATGCAACTGTTGATATATGAAAATAATTTTCCATGATCATTAGAAATAATTTTTACATAATCACTAGAATTAAAGTTAAACGTTCAAAAGTCAAGTATCGTGTGCTCTATAAAGAAACATTCATTTCGAACACACCCCTGTCTTATAAAATAATCTTCAGTTGCTTTTATAGGTTAGGCCTTTCTGCTTGTGCGATAAAACTTCTAAAATACACTTGTAATATTAGGTTGTATAAAAGTGTTAACTTTGTTCAAAATTAGATTTCCTTCTTTAATCGGAGTTTTTCGATTATCGATTTTCGTATCTGAGGTATTCTGATACAAAACATACATAAGAACTCTCACAGACACAGCAAGTACCTTCGTGTGAAATTTCCAACCGTCTCCGCGTTCGTAGGGAACGAACTTTAAATATTGATCCGGGGCGACGCCGATAAAATCGGAGGCGTTCACACACGTACATTTCAGATGAAGTTTGATGTATATTTTGTGTCCTATACAAATGACCTGAATTGTAATTATCACCGAAAAAGAAGGCTTACATTCCATATCGGGGGGTTAGAATTGCGTAACACAAGATAAAAAACAATAATTTAAAACTTTACATTACTGGAATGATGTCTTTATAAGATACGAATAACATAAATAAAGAGAGGTAAAAAGAGGAGAAGCCACAGTCGTCCAGTGTGACTGACAAATTCCGCCAATATCTGACACACACACACATCCTTATCGCTAAACGCAATTGTTCTGCCCGGTTTCTGTCCATCTCTTTACTTCTCTTTCTCTGTCTGTCTGTCTGTCTGTCTGTCTGTCTCTCTCTCTCTCTCTCTCTCTCTTTCTCTCTGTCTTATCAATAACCAACAATGAATAGTAAGCAAACATGTATGTTGACAAAAATCGTCTGTGTTTATTTTGAGAACAACGACAAAAGAATTGTCAGCTGTATATAATTTTACAAGCATTTGAAAAGTGCAAACTAAAAGAGTATTTTACATTCAATAACGCAAAAATCGCTAACAACCATACAAACAAAAACCTTTTACATAACAATAGCAGATCGAAGGATTTGCAGAGAATTCTGGGCATACTATTTTTCTTAATATAATTTCATCTTTCGTCTATTCACAGATGACTTGACATATGCGGTGATTTCATACTAGTTTAGTCTAATATTCGTTACCCTCGCGGCAGATCGATCCATGTTTCAGCCTAGTAAAGTTGCTTGTTTCGTATACGGCTACTCATGGGAAAATACGATGAGTCACTTATCTCCACATTTATACTCACAGTTATTTTGTAGAATTGTTTTCTTTTAGTTTTTATATATGAAACATCCTAATCCCAATTTCTGACTAATTCTCTGTTATTCCCATTAAAACAACATCTTTTTTTATTTCGTGGACCCCCTTTGCGGCAATTACTGCCCTGATTTGAATTCAAATCTAAATTTTCTATTCCCCAGACATAAAAATAAAAGAGACATCGTGGCGGGAGCCTGTGAAACCTACTTTTCCCCCTTTTTTATTTTATTTTTTTAAAGCGCAGAGAGTGAAGGTAAATTTATTTATTTTTTATCAAGGAACCCCTACCGTAATTTTATTTTTACCAATTCATTTCGATATGGAGAGGAAGCGGGGTTGAAAAGAGAGTTCTCTGCATGGCGACTCGCTTATCGCTCCCGCAGGTGTCTTATCACTAAACCCAGTGAACAAGAGATTCATAAGTCCTAAACATTTGAAGGCATCCAGAGGAGTCAACTGTAAACATGGCAAGCCGTGCTGACATAAGCATTAAATCTATATTTGACTGCCTCCGACCTTAAAGAAGTAGAAAAACACAGAGAAAACTTTATCAAACGAATTAATCCAGATATTTTCGTCTTTTTTTTTCATGAAATTTTGCCCACAAAACGATGCTCTCGTTTGCTTGCCTCCCCCAAGAGGGCAGATTTAAACAGAAAATCGTTTTTTTTCTGTTTTTTTTTTACACAGTGAACACCACTTATCAAGGCCCGGAAGCCACTCAGGGATAAGGGTTATTGCAAGTACATTACGTTAGTGCGAAGATTTGATGAAGTGTTTACTTAAGGGGGCCGTTCATTAGGAATTTGCTAACGTTGGACTTGAAGACATCCAAGTTGTAGTCCGGTGGGAAGCAGGCAGACGGAACAGAGTTCCACAGGCGTGCAGTTCTAAGAAAGAAGCTTTGTTCATGGAATCCACGTTTTGATTTAGGCACAGATATAGAGTGGGGGAAATTTTTCACAGTGGATTCAGCTAGACGGGTGTTTTTCGTGAAAGATTGGCGAGGAGGGAACAGAGATTGGAGTTCAGACGAGCACCTGCCATGGAAATAGCGATAAAACAAGGATAGGCTCGCAACGTCTCTTCTGTGGGAGAGAGGTTGCAGGGTAGAGAAAAGGGCATCCCCCACTAAGCGACGAAGTCTATTTTGTACTCTGTCAAGGCAGGATAGGTTGTTTTTAGCAGCTCCTGCCCAGATATGGCAACAGTATTCCATCCTTGGACGTACTTGGCTTTTTTCTTGGCTGGTTTCTAATGTGAGGAAAAGAACACCATCTTCTAGCCCAACGATAAAAATTACCTCAGTCTAGAAGAATGTGCTAGGATATTCATTGCGGTTTGCTTCTCTCAGACTTCCAGAGTCTGCTATCCATTTTGTTGGATAATTAAACATGGTTAACGGGCAGGAAAGTCATTCTCAACACGTTAAAGAAAGGGGCCTCCTTGTTATTCAATTCGAAAATACCATACCTTGCTGGTTACAGTCCTGCTATCTGCGGAGCATGCTCGGTAAGTCAAAAAGAGCAATCCTGATTATAATCGGATTTCTTCCTTACATGTCAACACTCGATCCCTCACACGTTGTATGCAGACAGTCGTAAGGAAACAAAGACAAGAAAAGAATTCGACTCGTTTTTTTTTCAACTGAAACAACATGCATTTATTTACAGGTGCTTTTCAGAATAAGGCTTTGTCTCTTATTCAAAAGTCCTTTCGTACTACAATGTGTTTAGCAAGACTCTGTCGTGTCAAACACGCGGTACTCTGTTTTTTTTTTCCTTTTTCAGTCATATTTAGGACACGGCTTTCTCCGTCATTCTCCAGTCACGTGTGTAACACGTTTGTTTCTGTATTTCTCGGCCTACGTTTTTTTGTTTTTTTAGAATCTTTTATTTTCTTCTTCGATGTGAGGTTACCTCGCACACGGCTCGGTCATTTGCAGACATTGGCTGTCGTACAGCTGCTGCTGCTGCTATCATACGCGCCTCCATGTTCTGTTAAAGAGGGAGGACAGAAAATAGTTAATATAGTATCAAAACAGATACTATACTTTAATTCTAACCAAAGGATAATGACGATTGTTATTAATTTTAAATAAAAATGAAATTCCTGAAAGATAAGTATAATGAAAAAAGAACAGATATCCACTCCTAAAATATGGTGTAATACCAAGACGAACATATACTAGGGTAACCTTCGAAAGGAAGAGATAATCCCCGGGAAGAGGGTCTGATGAGAACAGAAGAGATACTACATTAACCCCCAAAAGTGGGGGAATAATGCCTGTGGAGATGGTATCGGGACTACCGAACATATACTACATTAACACCCCGAAAAAATGAGTAATTCTTGGGATGACGGTCTCACGGCAATAAAACAGATATTCCACCCCACATATCATGAATCGAGCACCAAACGACAGTAACATAGCCTGTAATAGTACAGTATTGTTTCAGCTCTAAACGGACACATACTAATTTAATTAATGAATTACTAATGTAATTTATATATGTAATAGCATAGTTTTCGTTTCTTCAGAAAAATAGAAACGAAAGCTCCATGATTAATAGAAATAATAAAATTGTTTCAGCTTCACACAGATATAAACTAAATGCCCATTATAAATAGAAAAAAACAGTATGGTCTCAATTTCAAACAGCATGTGATAATGTACATTATAAATTGATATAATATAATAGTTTAAAGTTCAGAAAAACAGAATCTAAATGTCTAATGTTAATAGAAATACCAGTAAAAAATCACAGATAGATATCAAATATTCATAAGTAATAGATATACGAACCTAACGGCAGCCTTTAGTCTAGATTGGAGGGTATCTAAGTGTAATGCCTATTATTTTGTATATGATGATATCAGTCATCATATTATTTAGATTCTTCGAACTACTGTTCTCATCTTAAGTATCATTTTAACAACGTTTCAGGCGGTAACATCCGACCATCTTTAGGTGTATCTTGTCGAACTCGGGAATGTTTCTGTTGAACTCAGGTATTTGGACATAATTCAGAACGGAACCCTTTTATTTACTCCGCGGGGGTAGCACGCTTTCATTACTGGATAGAGTTTCTAAGCCATATGTCATTGTATTTTATGTCGCCCACACTGAGAATTGAACCTTCAACCTTCGAGAGAATATCACTTTACCATTGATATTTCCAAGTACTTTAACTACTGCGCCACGAGTCTTTCTGCGAGTACCCTAAACACAATGTTACCTGTCATTCCAGAACGAGAGCATACTACCTTCATGAATTAAATAAAGTAAATCTCGTCCAAATTCCCGAGTTTGACAGAAGCATTCTCGAGTTCGAGAAGATGCATCTGAAGAAGGTCGGAAGTTACATCGACCGAAACGTTGTGTCAATAATATTCAAGAGGGGAACAATAATCCAAAGGATCACATAATACAAATCACCAATCGTCATCTAAATAATTCAGAAACATGATTCAAGTCACTTTACATTATTGAACAGCCGTTTACCATTTAATTTTTCTCTGGCAAAACCATAATTTTTTCCTAAATGTGAATGACAATATGATTATTAAATGTATCCAATATTCTCTGCAAATTTCCTGTGGAATTTTGGATGGTGCTTTTCCTTTTCAGTCTTTCTATCCCTTACAACCTTCTCCGGTAATTGGTTTAGTACAGATCGAGATTGGTGTATGTTTTGGTGAAACGTGATACAACAGGTCACAATTATTTTATGTACTCATAAGAAGTTTTCACAGAGATAATCATCAGTGATTGCTCCCCAATAAATACAATATGTAATATTTGTTTTGCTTAAAAAAATCGTGTAAATATGCTTTTCGATTAATTTTTTGTTACATAACGTAAGTCATAATTTGAATGGATATCGTAATGATGACACATAGGGGTTGACTTTAGCGAAATCAAAGTCAGCGAAATTATGTGATTCCCGGGGTTGCTAAAGATTCGCGCTCTACGTGGTGACCTCTCAAGTATGAAAGTCGGCGTTTTCGCGATATTAATACTATTGGATATACACAATACAACCCAATAAGTGTATGACAAAAATCGTCTCTCTCTCTCTCTCTCTCTCTCTCTCTCTCACACACACACACACACATATATATATGTTGTCTTGTTCATATATGTTTTTACAAATATATGTCAATCTTTGTTTAGAAGCTCAATGTATGTTAAATATAACATCATAGAATATATTTCTAATTTGAAGAGTATATGCATGAAAAGAGACTGTATTGACATATAATAAATTTGCACGAAAAGATATATATATATATATATATATATATATATATATATATATATGTACCTACACAGAAAACTGTTTTGCTGTACCACAGTACTGCAGTGAGGCTAGATTAGCAACTAGCTCAAGCTAAGATTGGAAATACTGCTGGTAGGAATTAAAAATTGAAAACAAATCAGTTTACCTTTCCAAGTTAAGTGGAATAGAATATTTCGCATGCTGTTTCTTTTGAACATGCTCAAAATCAAACATTGGTAGTTTAAGGTCGCTTAAATTTTAACATTTCGTATCCATCCATGCGTAACCAAACGTGTCAAGTCTTCTCAAATTTACACATGCACCGCTCCGAGTGGCATGCGCGTAAAGTGTAAAGTGTATAGTGTTTAAGGGTTTTTTCTGCCATTGAAGGGCAACACCAAAGCGAAATGTCCATCGCCTTATTAGTGTGTCCTTTTCTTAGTGATTTCCACGAAGCGATTTCCAGGAAGCAATAAATCCAGGTTTGCTATAGCCATTGGTTTCAAGCTTTCCTCTCGGAAAGGTGAAGCTCACCTTTGTGGGTAATGGTTTTTGTTTAGCTGCGTCTTTTCAGTTGGTCAGAGTTGCACATATTTGGGACTTCCCATGTCATCCCACGGTAAGTTAGTCTGCTAGCTTCTCCAGAGTCTTTCTTGGGGCCCGGTATCTCTACAATACCTCCGCCCATATCTGTTTCTTCCGCAAAAGTATCGCTGTCTCCTTAGGTGATACAATTTGGGAGGCTAGAGCTCGGGGCCAGTCATATCCAATCACTAACCCCACGTCACAATCTTTGAGTGCGTGAATGCGATGTGAAATTCCTGCCAGATGTGGCCATTTCTTAGCAGTTTCGGGGGTAGGGATGTGAGTCCGTTCTACGGGAACGAAATCTCTGGAATAGACATTTAATAGGAAGATTCTTTCCTTTAACTCATAACCCCTGACCATCAGAATGTACAGTTTTTGACATCTGATGACCTTATTTTTCGTGATCAAACTGGTCAGTCGAAGAGACACTTCTTAAGAGTGATTTGCCAGGCTGTTTCCCGAACCATATACTCTTTCCATGGTTTTTGTCAAGGTAAAAGTTGCGTCTGACATAGTATTACCTAGAACATATGTCAAGTATTCCTTGTGAGGATTGATTGGAGGACAACCAGACAGGTATAATCATAGAGGAGATGAGTTGAATGCTGGTTTCTCTTCTCATCACTCCGCTACATAAACTTATGAGGATTTATCCTCTCTTGATTGAGGCTTCTCATATGTGTGTGGTTGTCTAAGATCCTCTCCCTCATCACTTTTACCCATAAGGAGACACGTGGGGTGTCCACAAGTGCAATGTTGACATATAGTTGTTTTGGGACATTGCATAAGATATGACCTTCACCTAAACATGCAAAATGTAATTAGTTCTCCAGGATAAAATTCCGTTTCTCAAAACTTTTCCGTCAAAGGTCTCATATTTCTGTAGAGAGTAACCACCGTTATAGCAAAAAGACGGTATTCTTTGGTGGAGTTCTTATTTTCATTCTGGATGCCAACCATTAGAACACTAAATTTTGTTTTTTCCCCCTAACAATTCCAGAGGATTTCAATGAGATGCTATTGATGTGATTGAGGAACATGCAATTTTGGCTGTCTTAGCGAGGACATCTGCCAATTTTTGGAAAGATGGATTCATTCCTGACCTGACAGTAACTTCTGAAGCAACTTCTGATGCTCTAGGATGTCGTTTAGAGATAGTTCCTGAATACTCTCCATCGCAATTCTACACTTTGACAAAAAATCTGCAAACTGGAGCAAACTTAACGAGTCCTTTCCATTCATTTTGGGCCAGTTGGTCAACTTTGTGCGAAATGCTTCAGCAAGAATAAATGAACTTCCATATCGATCCTCCATTGCGCTCGGGAAGGAACTCTTCATTCTAAGCAGTGACTATATCTTCATTGCTTCCTGCGGAAATGTGATCAAATACTGCTGTAAGTAGTGTATCTATTCATCGAGAGGAATATCTTTTGTTTTTATCCGTGAATTAAACGATGCAATCCACTCAGAGGATCTCCACCGAAATTGGCAAGTTCTAGAGCCAGGGTTATACTTAGTGTAACTTAATCAGAATATGACCTAATCAGCGTGGGTATGTCGCTTTATGCTGTCGGGTTTGTGGAATGGTGATCTGTACTCTCTGATACGGACGAAGGAACAGTCAACTTAGGTAGCAATGAGGATTCTGAGTCGTTTTGGACAAATCCACATCAGACAGCAAAAGACCTGAACTTGCTGGTTTTTGTTCACCGAGCATGTCGTGTTGAGTTACTGACTTACTTATAGCTTGCTCAATAGATACTGTTTTTTTTTGTGTCTCGGCCTTTCTCTCTTCATCCACCAGGTGCTTACGTTGCCCCCGAATACTCTTCTTGTGTTCCTCTTCTCTAAATACTCTCTCTTTCTCGGATTACAATTTCGCCTACAATATGGCAGATTTTATAGAAAAACATAGGAAAAGCACTGGATGCAGCGTATGAGGTAGCATAAGAGGTTGAATGAGACACAGAGGATATTAGACTGGTGGCTGAAACATGGGAAGAATCCCAGGATGAGGAGAAAAACCGAGAGGTCGGTGATCTAACAGAAGGCCCATCCCTGATGCTGCTTGCTCGGTTAATAGCTCGCCGTGCTCTGTGGGCAAGCCGGTTTGACTTTGTATCAATTTGCTTCAAGATATCTACTACTGTTAAATCAAAGTCTTTATCAGCCAATTTTAAGAGGTGGTCTTAAATCGTCTAAATATTCTCTTCATCTTTTTTCACCGAATCATCAATTTGCTTGAATCCGATTATGGGCAACACTGGCAATTCCTTATTTGAATTGTCTTGAACAAACTGGCGAAAAAATTTTATTTTATGAAATAATCGTTTCGTCAGCTCGTTCTGGTTACATTTATTGGCTTTTGCCGTTAGCCGGTTGTCTCGGCTCATCCATAACACCAGACACTGCCATGGGAGCTTCCTCCATCGTTTATTCTTAGAGAGTGTGTGTCTCCTCGAGGTCATGTTTTTCTGTACGACGGCATTCCTTCTTTTGAGACGCTATTTTTTAGACAGAATTTAAAACAAAGGTTAAGCTTAGTGTTAAACACTGATAGAAGTGGCTTTGGAGTTCTTTCTTTTAATACACCAAATAAAACTGAAAACTACAAAACACGATTTGGTGATCCGAAAACAAAATAAAATAAACGACAAAGAATGGATGCAGATCACAAAGTGTAAACAAACATGAAACAATCTCACAACAACGGAAAAAAAACAATCACGTCTTATTAAAAAGAATAAGCGCATTAAGAATTTAGTTAACGTTCGCTTCCTCCTATCCTAAATTATTACATGAAGAAAATTGAATTTAACTTTTCGATTTTTTTTTTGTAACAAGTACAAATTAAACGCGAGATCTATATCAGGTTTGACCGTTGAACGAAACTTTTTATTTGTTCTTCACTGTACAAAATTATATTAAAAAATAAAAACAAATAAAAAAATAAATAAAAATAAAAATAATAATAATAATAATAATAATAATAATAAACAATGAAAAATAATAAACGAAATAAGAATTTCGTTGAATTCGTTTCCTCTAATCGGAAAATTATTTAAGGAAAATCAAACATCCCCTTTTTCCGAATACGCACAAAGCCACACCCAAGATTTACTTCACCTTAAATAGATTGGTGTACGAATTCTTTCTATCTGTTCTCAACTCTACGAAAGCAATATTTTTGCAAAAGAAAATGAAGTAACTACATGTGCTCGCAATAAAAATATATAAAATGAGGATTTCGCTATGTTTTCTCTTTCGTATCGGAAACAATGATGAAAGAAAAAAATCAAGTTCATTCAATGACATATATTTCCTTTTTTCATTGTAGCACGCGCAAAACTATATCCGACGTTTGTTTCAAATGAAACAGAATGGTAATTTGTTCTCAGCTTTCGAGTTTATATATTCTTGGTGGAATTTCGAACCGCTCAAAATGAGTCCTCAAAAATATATTGGTCGTCTCATACACGTATAGGTTTTTCAAGCACCAAGTTTTCGCTGTGATTCCTTTACCCTAGGCACGGCCAAAACGGAAGGAGAAAGTAAGTATTTTTTGGCGAAGTCTCTCTTTAAAAACCTATCACACACACAAAAAAGAAGTAATTATCTAATCAATACGAAAATTTTACTGATTATTAAGTAAAGACCGAACTTTATAATAGCATATATTTTTTTCATAATATCCCCTTCTGTATATGCTTAAAAATCAGCCGAAACTGAGCAAAATATATTGTATTGTGGGGAGGGGAAAGGTTTTAAACAAAACAAACAAAACAACAACTGCGTACGTATCAAATTTTAAGTTTGAAAATCCGCATTTTGAATGTTTAACTTTCCCTTTTTTGTGTTTTGAAATGTTACATCCCTGAATATGTTTATAATTATTATTATCCTTCAGATTAGCTGAAAGGAAATTATATATTTTCATTAGTTTTACAAAAAACACTAATTTTAATCTTTGAAAAATAAATTAATATTTGTGTTTATTTTTAGTGAGCCAAGTATAGCTAATATACTATTAATACGAAATGCTTTGAAGGCTCGATACAAAAAAAAAACAAAAAAAACAAAAAAAAACAAATCGATAAATAACTGCACATTTTGCTAAAAATACGATAATTCGTTTCGGCAATTTCTTGTTACTAGATATGAATTCATCTGTGGTTGCCTATAAGCGCTAAAATAATTATTTTGTATTTACAAACAATTGTTACCTCCCTCTTTTCCATTTTTTCGAAATATGTGTTATAAAGTCTTAAAAAATGAATATTAAATTTTGGATTTTTAAATTTCGACATGGGATTTCTACATATTGAGATAAAAGAGTAATTATGTGAAATTCAGGTACTTATGTTATAATATTTTGGAATATTCTTATAGCGAATCATCCTAAATCTTATTTAGATAAAAAATTAATTAATTAAAAAGGCTTTTAAAAATATATTTAATTGTTTATCTCTCGCTAGAAAAAAAAAGAAATCGCGATGAATGATGTTTTTTTTTAATTGAAAATTTCAAATTTCAAATTGTATCAAAAATAATAGAAAAAGTTTTATATTATCCTGCTTTTCATATGATAAAATCCAGGGTTTTTATCTTTCTGGACAAATAGTTGCTCAAGAATAATGGATTTTAATAGATTTTAACTCGTTTCCAAAAAAAGAAAAAAAGAAAGAAAGAAAAACTTAACTCTTTTACTTTTTGGCCGTGCCTACTTGGATAGGCTTGAGAAATCAAACAACTGCTTTGATTAGGCTTAGAATAATTTTATACCTGTACAAGTTCAGCTGTGAAATCTACAATAAAAAGAAATAAAAACGATGGCATGAATGCCATATAAAATGTACAAGAAGGATTTTATATTTTACAAAAATCACATGCACCCAAATAAAATAATACAAGGAAAAAGGCTATAGACGTAACAGAAACACCAGACACATTGGATACAAAAATGGTTTCCCCAAGACTATCAGATAAAATGAGTAATGTGATTGCCAAACATATATATAACTAAAGAAATATTGAATATATTCTTATTAAAAACAAGGTCACACGCTATCTTATACATAAATCATGACCAATAAAATATATGTATGAAGATTTCGGAGTCTTCCTTCGTTGACGTTTTTTTTTTAAAGAAAAACCTGCTACTACATTTGAACTGACCAAACGATGGACGAATGACAAAAAAAGAAGCAACCTATTTTCTCTGGGGTTTAATCTCAAAAGAGGATTTGCATCCCTTCTGTGATATCACTTTGCCCGAGACACTGACCGAATCACGACTCGAAAATAGGAACACCGACCTTATTTTTCTTTCTAAGCTACATACAACGAAAATGAATATTTATTTTAATTGAGATGTATTTATACCATTTTACGATCTTACTCTATCTAAAATAATTTTCCTATCTTTTTTTGCCGTATCCTAAGTGCATATTTTATCATGACGGATTTAGCTGGGTCTTATTAGGCTTTGGTATTATGAATTGTGATTTGCAAAGGGCCAGAATACCAAAGCCCATCTATCTTATGGAAAGAGGAATCTGGCAGCAGCCACATCGAACATCGTTTTTACACAAACTCCAACTGAAAAGAATTGAAAAAAGGAATAGGTTTCTATAAAAATTCTAAGTTGAACGAGGAGAGAGTCTGCGTGAACAAAAATGTGTGATGCCTGTTGAAGCAACTTCGAATCTTGTGATGATTCAGTCTTGGAAGAAATGATTTGCCTCATATCTGTATCATATTTCTCTTAGTATGTCTATCTGTCCGTCTGACGGTTCCACTTTTTCTTAGAAATTACAGGGTCAATCTGACTAAAATTTTGTATGGACCTTTTTCTGATAAGGTGCATCGAACTATGCATTATGAACCATGCAGTTAATTACAGAGTTGATGATTAATAAAAACTAGAGACCAGAATGCACATGAACCCTAGATTTTTGCGGAAACTACTGGGAAGACCTAGCTGAAAATTTTGGCTCAACCTTGCTCTGTAGTGGTGATGTAAACGACACATTCTCATATCGGTTCGATGCACAGTTTAACGATAAATAGTGAATCATAGATATAAGTAACCACAATACCACATTTACTCTATAATCTTCTCGGTAATTACTGCGACGATTTGACTGAAGTTTTTTGTGGACATTTGCAATGATAGGATTGAACCGACTAATCCGTTCGATGCACATTCATTAAAACGGATTAATCAGGATTAGCATTTAATGTAAAAATCAGCATAAATTAAACATATTCAATAATCTATTTGAAAGACACTCTCATTTTAGGTCAACAGCCTATAACTTTTGACCCATTTTAATGGGCCGAAATTCTAGTATATACAGTGATGATCATATTTATTGGCACGGTAAAATAAAAGTTAAATTTTGTCTAATAAATTCTAAAAAAGGGATTAAATTAAAGAAAATAACAAAGTATATTATGTATTTTTAACTGGCCTTTCCGATGCAGCAATCGGATTTTAGAAAAAATAAATAACAAAGGAACAACAAACATAATTGCAAAAAACCCTTGTTCAAAATTATTGGCACGATTTATTTAATAATCAATTGTATAGCCTTTGGCCTTGATTACCTTCCTCAGTCGCTTTTCATAGTTTACAACCAAGTTGTTGCACTCTTCAGTAGTAATTTTAGCCCACTCTTCCTGACAATAATCCTCCAATTGAATAAGATTCTTAGGCTTCCTTTGCATTACCCTCAATTTTAATGTTCTCCATAAATTTTCAATTGGATTAAGGTCTGGGCTTTGTGATGGCCACTCCAAAACATTAATATGATTGTCCTCAAGCCATTTCTTAGTCAGTTTAGCCGAATGCTTTGGGTCATTATCTTGCATGAACCACCAACGACGACCAAGTGAGAGCTCTTTAGCAGAGTCTTTCAGGTTTTCATCCAATATTTTAACATAATCTTCCTTTTTTATGCTACCTGTGACCTTAACAAGTCGCCCTGGTCCAGAGGCAGCAAAGGATCCCCAAAACATCAAACTGCCTCCACCGTGCTTCACTGTGGGTATGGTGTTCTTAGGCAGGAAAGCTTCGCCAGATTTTCTGTAAATATAAGACACTTTATTATGGCCAAATAACTCTATTTTCGTTTCGTCAGTCCATAGAACACGTTTCCAGAATGCAACATCTTTATCAATATGACGTTTTGCAAAGGCTAGCCTTGCTTTCAGGTGCATAGGCTTCAATAAGGGAGTCTTTCTCGGACGACATGCTTTTAAACCAGCTCTCTTCAAAACTCTACCAACTGTATGTCGAGATACATTCACTCCAGAGGTGCTCTGTTCATCAACCAGCTCCCCAACAGAGATCCTTGGGTTTTGTTTTACTTGTCGAACAATTTTCCGTTCATCTCTTGGGGAAAGAATCCTTTTTCTCCCTCTACCCTCTAAACTCATAACGTGGCCTTGCGATTTGAACTTGTTTATTAGGGCTCTAACAGTGGATTTGGGAAGGTTTAGCTTCTTTGAAATCTTATCATAGCCCTCCCCATTGGTATGGCATGCTACAACAAGCTTCCTGACGTCTTCGCTGTGTTCCTTAGTTTTAACCATGGCGATTGAAAATTATAATTTAGTCACTTATAATAGTTTAAATAAATCGCTATCTAAAAATTATCTGAAAAAAATTATTCACTGAATTAGCGTTAAACAAGCATAATATGGCTTTAAAACAGTTCAGAAAGCACGTAAACCGGAAATTGATTGATATTATACTGATACTAAACGAAAAACAAAGCCGTGCCAATAATTTTGAACAAGGGTTTTTTGCAATTATGTTTGTTGTTCCTTTGTTATTTATTTTTTCTAAAATCCGACTGCTGCATCGGAAAGGCCAGTTAAAAATACATAATATACTTTGTTATTTTCTATAATTTAATCCCTTTTTTAGAATTTATTAGACAAAATTCAACTTTTATTTTACCGTGCCAATAAATATGATCATCACTGTATATATATGTATGCATGTATATATATATATGTATGTATATATATACATGTCTGTGTATATATGCGTATGCGTTTATACGTGTGTGAGTAAGATGTATGTATGTGTTCACGATCACTTAATCTGTTAATAGTATCCCATGAGATTTCACCGTTAGTCGCTTTTACAGAAGTTAACCTGGACACACACACACACACACACACATATATATATATATATATATATATATGTATGTGTGTGTGTATATACCCATGTTTACTTATATAACGTCTTTACACATTGTTCTTTCAATCATTCTTCTTTTTTATATCCATGTACTACTCTATCTCCCATTTTCGTTGTATCTTTTTCGTTTTTTTACCCTAAAAATTTATCTCTGACTCACTGAGAATCTCAGCAGAAAACACTGAGAAACACAAACAGAAAAACCGCCATCGCAACGAATATTCCAGATGCACCCTTGACTAAGTTTATAGAATTTCCAGAACGGTCCTTTTATCTCGCATCTGTCACTTGTAAATGCACTTTAAATATGGCTTAATACAATAGCCAGAAAAAGTGCTTAGCGTTCATACGAAATCCCTAGCGCCCCTCCCTTCAAACGTGAATCTTTCTATTATAACATTTAGGATGACACACATTAGGTACATTATTAGTTTAATATATCTTTTTTTTTACATGTTTGCCTCAACGTAAATTAGCACGCAGCTAAAGTTAGAATAAAGTCAGTGTATTAGTACAAAATCGAGTTCACTGTCGAGTGAATTTAGATCTCTGTTCTTTTCACATGAATCGGTTTTGTTCGCGTATGAATACTTGTTCAACAGTTGCAGGTGCTTGGCCGAGCTTTAATCCCTGGCCCTCCAATATTTTTTTTACAACATGAACTTTTTTAACTAAAATCGCTGCAAAGAAGTGTCCCTTATCTTCCTACCCAAAAGTAAGCTGAACTTCCGTAAACAACGTTTCTTTCTTAAAAAATCCCACATGTGGAAAGATACAGCTTTACTTACCTAGTTGTGATTTAGAAAGACTCTTCACCACAACAACTACCTTGGATTCTCTACTTACACAGACGCAGCTGGTGACACAACGCATTATATCTCATTCCCCATCACAGATGGTTACGTTTCCAACCTGTTTCCCAGACCAGCAAGAACAAGACGCATCACTTATAGATCTGTGTCTGACCACATTTCCCAATGATTGTATAACGAATACCCACAGCCTACTTGGAAACGCTGATCACGCAGTGATAATGGTTGAAATCTCCCTAAACTCTAGAGCTAAAACGGAAGAGTCACTGCTGAAAGCAACGAGATATTATAAAAAGCCATCAGGGATCTCATCAGAGATGCCCCAGGGGGAACTTTCTTTTTTCTTTCTGTTGAGATGTGCGCAATTAAGACCACTGAATGGTTCCAATCTGCAATTGAAGCACATGTTTCCACGCAGAAATTTTATAATAAGCCCTACTCTCCCCAATGGTTTACATGTGGAGCTGCCATTGCGCAAAGTCAGCATGCGTACCGCAGATTTAATCGACATAAGTCCAGTTCAAACAGACGGAAGTGTATAGAAGCTAGGAGTAACTGTAAGAAAGAAATATATACAGCTAAGAGAGAATTTACTGAAACCACTAAAACCCGCATCGAAGCTCAAAAATTAGGAATCCGTGAATCTGGAAAATCTACAACAGTGTAGTAAATAATAGGCAATCAACAATTCCCCCACTATTACCAATGATGAGATTGTTTGCACAGCTACCGAAAAGGCTAACATACTTGCCAGTCGGTTTGCCTCCAACTCCACACTGAACCCTGCTAACCACCCCCTCCCTGACTTTCGTTTGCGGACAGATATTACACTAGACGATCGGAAAATTACCCCTTCTCAGGTTCATGCTATCATAAAAAATTTTGACACTTCAAAAGCATGTGGACCTGATCTCATTCCGGCTGTGCTATTAAAAAAAAATGCTCCGCGAAGCAGCTCCAGTTCTCTTCAAACTTTACTACAAATGCCTTATTTAATTTTGCTTTCCTGACTGCTGGAAAACAGCCTCTGTGGTACCAGTTTTCAAGAATTCTGGCGAAAGATCCGACCCATTAAATTATCGCCCCATTAGCCTCCTCCCACTTTTCGCAAAAATATTTGAGTCAATAATTAACCAAGCTCTAGCCCATCAACTTACAGATGCGAAACCTCTGACCAACCAACAATATGGATGTATGCAAGCCCGTTCGATAGCGGATATCCTAACTGTAATCTCTGAACGTATATACCATTCACTGGACAAAGCAAGGGAGAGTAGAGCCGTAGCTCTAGATATATCTAAGGCTTTGACAGGGTATGTCATCAAGGTCTTCTAAGGAAAATCAGATCATATGGTATCACTGGATGAATACTCCACATAATTAAATCCTTCCTAGATAAGAGAAAATCCAGATTGTCCTCGACGGTCGTACATCTAAACAATATGATATAAATTCGGGAGTGCCCCATAATAAATGACCTCCCTGAGAAAATTGTTTCTGAGATGGGTATATTTTCTGATGACACCACGCTCTATAACAGGCACGACAGGAAAACAAATGAACACATATCTAAGGAAATGGCAGAAACACTAGAGGGTGACCTCCAATCTGTAGTACAATGAGGACAAAATCAGATGGTCACATTCAATGCTGCCAAAACTAAACTTATTTCCTTCAATAATTCCAAGAAGCCTTCTCTACCACCAATAGCAATGACCAAGGACTCATTATCCGAATGTACTTCTTTTAAACTCCTCGATTTAACGTTCACAGGAAACATGAGTTGGAACAATTACGTTGAGAGCATTGTCAGGACTGTTACAAAGAAGTTAGGCTCTCTCTATCGTGCTAGAAAGCTACTAACGCTCTAAAGTATACTGCACCTTTATAAGGCTAACGTGTATATACAGTATGCCAGTACTTTGTGTGTGAGCGTGCGTGTGTTTAAACACATGCAATATACATTAAATGCGACAGTTATTTAAACTCCAATCGACAAAACATCCCTTAATAACAAAGAGATACATAAACAAGTATAACTTTTATAGCCCTGCTTTCTTCGTAGCGACACTCGACTTGGAGACACTGTGATAAACATATTTCCGATATCGGATTGTATGTGAGCACCACAGAAGGCAATATTTTGGTTCCCGTTTATAATGTAGCTTTATTTCTGTATTCAAACGCATGAATGTAGGATCGATCCGTAAACCGCTATGTAATTCTTCAGAGACATAAATTCTACACTCCCTGGTCTTGCCTCTCAGATGTTGGTTATATACACGATTGGACTATCCGTTGATCCCACCCTCTCGACCTTCCCTCTCTTTTTATTCAGTCGTTACCAATATATCCAACTTGTTCTTTTCTGCTCTGTAATTGACCTCTTTCCAAATTAGCAGATTACGCCATTCTTTGATGTCCGAGATAAGACCATATTAATTAAGGTTTGTAATTCCTTTTGCTTTTCAATTCTTAAATTGTATTTATTTATTTCAAATCTGTATAGTCTAAATTCCTTGTCGTTATCTGTATAAATTACCTATTTACTTAGTTAACCCTAATCGTTTTTTTTAACGTAAGCCTCTAATCTGTTAAAATATGGCCACCTGGATGTAAGGAGCTACTACATGTCCAACAAGGAACTGTATGTAAAGTTGAGCTGCGAGATGTCTGTTCATATTATATTTAAACTTCTACAGCTAGAACAGTGAAGGGAGAAGGAAACTGGGAAGCATCTCCGAAATATAGTAGTTCGAGTGAGGAAACTATCAAAGTAAAACACTTCCCTGACCTCAACAGTGAATCGGTAGAATTATGTTGCTTTTCATTAGAATCAGAGCTAACAATATTGTTCAATACAATTTCATTCCTACCAGGGATACAGATAAGTATGATTCTTTTTGGACAGTTTCCATAGCTAGAGAATCTTCCCAATTCCTGCCAAATTCTATAGTCTAAAACTGTGCAAAATAACCTACAGATGAAAATAATTACCTAATTTATTTATTTTGAAAACAAATTAATTGAATAATTACCCATACTTACTTTTCATTGCATATTTAATTGCGTTCTATTTGTTGCCGTTTTTAAAGTGCAATTTCCGCTGTTTTAATGTTCGAAGATATGGGTAATTTACAATTGCTGCCACATTTTAAAGTTTTACATTCTTGCACATTCGTTATTGAAAACGGTATACCTACAATTTATTATTGAAATGCATCACAACTTATATGAGAAAAAGAATTTGTCTATATGCATAGCTCTGTGTGTGTAAGAATTCATTCCCTATGGATTCTGAAACAGCTAGGGAGATTTTTTTTTTAATTATTTAGAAAATATACTTCATACGACTGGGAGTGTTCTTAAATAGCATTTGTATCAGAATCTGTCTCATAAATATCGAAAATCGACAATCAAAACATCCCATGAAAAAAACGAACAGTCCTATTTGCTTAACATCACGAGGGATGGAGATGTATAATGGGGGCAGAAGAGCCCTGCGCATAAAAAACAGTATCTTCTTTGATGAGACGGGGTCGCGTTTGAAGTGAATGTTTTCCTTTACAGCAAAACTGAATCATGATACTTGATTTTGTATTTTTTAAACTTTAATTTAAGCAAGTATATAAAATAATGTTATAAAAACAACATTAAGTTCACTACAATGCTATGTAGACTACAATGCATTGTGGACTGTGGGGAGGCATGTGAAGCTTCCTTTCGGTGCCCTGCTACAAGATCCTATACTAGAATAGGCAATCAATCGAGTTTATTGAAAATAGGCGATTTCACTCAATTCGATGACAATAAAAGTTTGGAACGTATAGAATATTCGTTAATTTTCACTCAATCCCGGAAAACGTCGAGTCTCCAAGCTGGAAACTTGCAAGGTAACGACCGGTTTCATTTTTTGAAAAGCAGATGCACGCCCCACTCAAAGTCAGTAGTAAACTATGTCGGGTCAGACTCAGTTCTGTTTTTTGTTGTTGTTGTTGTTGTTGTTGTTGTTTTACTATAGCACCAAGCACTTATACCGAAGGTCACTAAAGAATAAATGTAAATGAGTGCTAGGTGTTAGGTGGGTCAACACAATAATGATCTGTGTTGGTAGAAATGAATTACTTAAGAGTTGAGTGCAACATAAACGTTTATGTTGGACTTGAATACGATTATTTTATAGTCAGATGAAAAACAGTGTCACGGTATTGTGTACTACAGAGGAGCAGTTCTGGTAAACAGTTTTTATTTTACGAAAATTTCGTTTAGTTTTAAATCTTTTTTCATTAGTCACTTACTCTTGTACTAATTTTTGCTAATTAATTTAATCATAAAATGCTTAATCATAAGTGCAGAATAGTTAAGAAATATCTCAACATCTCCATGTCAAGAATGACTTTCTAAGTAATATTCAGCAGTTTACTGACGTTGCTGCCATAACAATGTTATAATTTAGAAAGTCATTCCTAACATAAGATTGTACCAACTAATCTGTATTCTTACCTAAGTATTGGATAAAAAACATATTATAATCAGAAAATTGAAACTCTTGCTGGAATTTCTATTATGGATGAAGTTTAGTATCAAGAAATGAATCTGACCAGATACTGTTTAATGCGGAATTTTTCTGGTTTGCTGATCCTTTTACTACTCGTTTGATTAATACATGTTCGTAAGTTTCATCGCTATAATCTGATAGTTTGGCATCAAATCGATATCAAGTTATTAACAAAATAAATATAACTTAAAACTTAGGGTACACTGCTCTAAATGTAACCAAACGGATTTTAACCGGATTTTATAACGACAAACATTTAAACAGAGTATTAGAAATTATTTTACGAATATATACAAATCCTAAACAGACATAAACTGTTATGTTCCTTGTATGACGCATGTTTCGTGTGTTTATCAAGTGTTCGAACAGTGATTGACAGACTTCGAAAATATTGTTAATAGTTAAATGACCATGTTATCTCATTATTAATACGTTTTCAACTGCTATTATCAAAATAATTAAAATCTACGGTAAAGGACCATACTCCGACTATTTCTGTGATAATTACTGTTCGGGTAATCTGCTTCCATCTAAAAATTGGTTCGCCGGTGTGTTACAAACACGCTAGCAATGTTACACTTACAAGCAGAAAAACACGAAAAAAGAGTAGAAGAGAATAACAAATTGATGAGGAGCAGGAGAGAAGAAAAACTACTATTAAAATAAAATCCTAGAAATAAAAGTATAGCCGAAATATTTATTCAGAAAATTTGTACAGATCTCTTTAAAAAATAAACATATATGCATGTATACAAAACTGAAAGCATAAAAACACACAAAAATACAACAATTACAAATATACAAAACAATCACATAACATACAACACATACAAACATAGGACACATACCGTAATACGACCAATACAAACATGAGACACATAGATATTTAAAACATACAGACAGGCAACACATACAAATATATAACACATACAAATATACGGCAAATACATATACACAACACATACAAGCATTCATCTCATACTAACATACAGCATATATACATCTACGATACATGTAAGCATAGAACACGCACGGCACATCCAACACATCCAATACATATACCGCATACAATACACAGAACACATAGTATCCAGATAACAGATAAAACCAGAAAACACATAAAACCGTACAACATGTACACATTTACAACACATGCAATCTAACAAATATACCTCATATACAAATAGATGATACATAAAACATTCAAGAAACACATACACAACTCATATAAACATATAACACATAAAAATAAACGACACACCAAAAATACGAAGCACACAAATATTCAGCACATGCAGACGTAAAATGTATACAAGCAATCGTAGTCAAAACAAATATATAACACATAAAATTACACAAAAATAAAACCATACAGTACATATAAACATCGTGCGCATGCATATATACAAATACACAACAAATACAAAACATTACAGATATGCAACACATACACATATACGACACATGCAAACATACAATACATACGAATAGACAACAGATAAACCATACAATACATACAATTATACAGCGCATACAAACATATAGGACTCCTTCAGTCTTTTACAGACTATATACAGATGAAATGGCCAGATATTTTCTAACATGACACAGAATAAGTCGATACAAGTGTTGTTTAAGTTATTATCTAGTTAAACTATTATTTATTGTTTTGTTATGATTTTCATCATAGCGAGAAGAGATAGATTTATATATACATTACTACAATATATATATATATGTATCTTAATGTAACAGTAGTCGTGATTTTGAACTTAATAAATTGCCAAAAGTATCGATATATATATATATATATATATATATATAGATAGATAGATAGATAGGTATTCCATTATCCATACTCGTACCTAATTGCATATTGAAATGCTCATAATTTTTGTTCTATGAGATGAATCTGCAAATCTACAATTTGGAAGTTTTTTGAGATTATAATAATATTCTTTGGATAAAATTTTATGAAAATTGGTTAAAAAGAATCTATATTTTCAAGCTAACAAAATATGGCCAAATTTGCCTACATTAATATATATAGGTTCATGGCTTTGCTTTGGGATGAATTATGCTTCGGGGTTTTTTTTTTTTTTTTGAGCGTGAAATTTTTATGGCATGAGGTGCGCAATCTCGAACTATTCTCCTGAGTCGACAATGGCAAGTGAAGTGTATGTACAGGACAACTGCAAACAAATGCCGAGATGAGCGGAGAGCACATACAGCGGCTAGAATTCCTAAATTGTCACCCGTCTGATACTAACCAAGCTTAACGTTGCTTAACGCGGGGGGTCAACGCAATTACATATAAACATCCAGCAGATACATACACATTGAAAAATGTAAAACATGCAAAAATAAACACATAGAAATATAACACGCATACGACCATGCGACACATGCAAACATACGACACTGTAAAATAGATAACCCACACAAATATATAATAGATACAAAATAGAACACATAAACATAGGACACATACTAACATAAGATACATACAAACGTACAGAAATTTCAAACATATAAACAGACAACGCATATTCACATACTACACATACACACATATACTACATAAAAACAAGACATATACAAACATACACTACATAAAACATGCGACACATACAGATATACACTACATTAAATATGCAACACATACATACACACACTACATAAAACATAGGATACACACAGAAATAGACTATATAAAACATGCATACATACACTACATAAAAAATACGACACGTGCAAACATACACTGCATAAAATATGCATCACATACAGACATACACTATATAAAACATACGGTACATACAGACATACACTACATAAAAATACGACACATACAGACACACACTACATACAAATACGACACATACAGACATACACTACATAAAACATACAGCACATACTGTTTCATACCGCCTGTCTTGTCAACGGCATATTTACCTTTTTCATATATTGATGCAACATCAAGTTTCATAATCGTCAAACGTAAGCCTCTCATGTATATACAATATATTGTGCAATGTATTTACATGTATGTATATAAAAACATTAGTGTGTATATAAAGTTTAATTTCTGTCCATGTGTGTGGGGACCGTTTTACGTATACGACAATCACCATAGCTCCTGTCGTAGCGACTTGTTTATTTCATGAGCTTTTATTCTTCATTCACTTCATATATTCTGTCGAATGCATTAGCTCATTTCGTGTCTAGTCGATTAGAAAACTGAGACTCGACTGTGAATCTTTGGTCGTTCGGAAACTTTCGCTACGTAAACTCATCCGGTACGGGAACTGACAAATCCTCTCGAAATCTAGCGTTTATATCATAACCTACGTGTTTACAGTAACAAATTCCAGTCTTAACTTCAAACATTCTGTTGTTATTTGTTTTTAGTTATTTCTATTCTATCAACATTCTTCTGCTATTAAAATATTTTGCCATTCCCATAACATTGTCCCCAGTGGGATTGTCCATCACTCACACATCTATCCGAGAAAACCGACGCTGCCCGGCCATAATATCCAACGGTATAAACATACGGGACATATGAACATACAGCACACACGACACATACACTATATGACACATACAAACATTCAACACAAAACATATAACACACACAAATATAGAGCACATGCAAGCATACAACCAATACAAATGTATAACATAAAAACGTATAACATATAGAAACTAAATATATATAAACCTACAACACATACAAGTATACGAAACGTACAGACATACACCACATACAAATATACAACGCATGCAAACAGAAACATATACAAACATATACAAATACAGACGTACAAAGAAGCCAATCAACAAATTAACGTACTAACATATACACGAACGCACAAACATTAAAACAAACGAGCGTATAAGGATGCATACATGCATATGAGTACCCAAACAAACAAACAAACTAATTAAAATGCGAACAAACATACCAACACGTCTGTAAACATCTAGACAAATAAACGAACGAAGTCAGAAATCCTAGAGAAGATGTTGAAGTAGAAAACCAAAGAAAGTCGTGTATAAATGATATACGGACATCTCTCAAAAAACGAAACGCCCCGCCCAATTCACAAATGGGGTAAGTATTTGATGGGGTCTTGTCTCCTTATCTGTTGAATTCTTATCTTATTTGGTTTGTTGTAACATCTCTGCCCCTCGTTAGGGGATGGAATCTCACATTACTCTTTTTTTTTTTCAAATACGTCATCTTACATTCTTTCAAAAGCAAACATTTATAATGAAAACAAACATTTTGGACAGAATAAACACGGAAAGGAAAATGTAGAAATGGTGAGAGAAAAAGGGGGAACGAAGTAAGTGAGAGGTAGTTTACTAGTAGTATAAAGAAAGTAAAGTAAAATAAACATTAAGAAAGAAAAAAAAAGTAAAAACGGAAAATGGAAAAGAAGAAAGGATAATGAGAAGGACAATGAAAAAGAGAATGGGGAGAAGGGGAAGGAGCAGAAGACGAGGATGAAGAAGAAAAATGAAGATATAAAAGATGAATAAAAGGAAGTAAAATGGAGAAAAGAAAACTAGAAGAGACACGATGGTTTTTTTAATAGAAGATAAAGGCAAACAAACACGAAGAAAAGAAGAAGGAGATAGAACTATGTTAATGACGAACGAGAAACGCAAAAGACGGAAGAAAGCAATGTTAAAGATGACGATTACAAGAAGGAAAAGAAGTTAATCTTCGTAGGGAACATGAGTTGGAACAGCTACATTGAAAGCATTGCCAGGGCCGCTGCGAAGAAGGTGGGCTCTCTATCTTGCTTGAACGTTACTTACACCTGAAAGTATCCTGTACCACTACAAAGCCATCATGCGTCCATATATGGAGTATTGTTGTCACATTTGGGCTGGTGCATCTGCCACTACTCTCGCTCCTGGACAAGGATCAAAAGGAGTCGCCAACCTGATAACTGTCATATAGTCTTTAACGTCTGCCCCGTCGACGAAATGTTGCATCCCTCTGCCTGTTCTATAAGTATTTTAATGGTGGATGCTCTGACGAACTACAAGCACTTGTTCCCCCTCGACGTAAATACCCCCGACAAACCCGACAAGTAACAAAATCACATCTCTGCGCAGTAGAGATCCGTAGATGTAAGAAAGACTTCTACTCTGATAGTTTTTCCCCAGAACTTCCGGGTTCCTGCTTTCCCAACTGTACTGACATGCAGAAGCTCAAGTGTAATTTGAACGGACATCTTGCTGATCAACTCCCTACATAGTATCCTTGCAACTTATGTCCTCGATAGTAGCCCTCTAGTGATCAAAGTGGCACTGTGCTTTGTTTGGGGTGAAAGTGGAATAACCAAAAGGAAACGGCAAAGCAAAGAATGAAACATCAAGGAAGACAATAATGATGATGATGATGATGATGATTATGATGATGACGAATCCTGTAAAATATAAAATCGATGTACATGATTCGAAATTGTCCCAAATCCCTGAATTTGAAGTTATGATCGATTTTAGGATAATTGACAATAAATATATATAATTAACTATAACTATCCTTCTGTTTTATTTTGATTTCGTCCTAGTTTCATCTATGTCGTTTTTTTTATTTACCAAATTGATATTATTTTTATGTATGATTTCGTATCCTATACTCAGGAAATTATGGGTGGCATTAAATTGCTACAAAATCGTAACTATTCTACCGAATATTCCTAAATCTCTATTAATAAAAAACAGCAGAGTGAAAATAACATGAAAACCAATCTGGTAACATTGATAATCGTATTAAAATCAGAAATGAATTTTTTTAAAACCGTTTAAAGTGTTCCAAGTTGCTTTCAGTCTTATTAAAGAAAATCATCTCTTCGAATCATCCACTGATGATGATAAATTGTTTCGAAAATAAACGAAATAAAATGATTTATTAACTAACTAAGCGTTATTAGGAATAGTTTTTTTCATTTTTTCCCCCACGGCCGAGTGGAAATAAACAATTAACTGAAAACAAACATTTGAACTTATCGAATGTAAACGATATTTCGCGTAAGGAAACTATTTTTTTAAAAATGAAAACAAAAAGTTAATTCTATTCCAACAGAATTAGAACTCCAAATATCCGGACATGGACATCACGACGCTATCCATCACGTCACGGCTAGGGTATAATCTTTTGAATCATTTTACTTTCTTCCGTCTTTATTCCCATTAATTGTTTTGTCTCCTTTGTAACACCCAAAAGAACGCAACGATTGGGGAAAATGTATGTCGAATATAAGAGAATTAACAAACATGTCTCCCATGAAATGAACGTCTTAGAACACGATGTTTAATAATTATAAGCATACTTAGCTGATGTTTTCTATAAATAAAACTTTCTTAGAATATATTACTTATCTTAAACATTGGAACTTGTTCATGCTTGCAACTGTAATTCATTTAGACTTATTGTTGTCTTAAGTTTAGGAAACAGAAGTTTTACCATGTGTGTGTGTGTCGAGCGAGGTCGGGCGATAAAGAGAGATTAAAGATGGCGCCTGTGGTTTTTATAAGCTGTGATCTCGCGAAATCTCGCCACACACATGCAAATGGGGAAGATACGCTGTATAAAAGCAGGCTGAGTTGGGGAATAGCATTGTGACCTTTGACGATTGTTGGATTTCTAGCCACGTGTTTGGAGGACCGCTATCACGTCTTCTCACAAATTGATCAACAAAAGAACATCGATTTTTTTTAATAATCTCACTAATCAAATATAATGTGTCGATAGGATAAAATATAAAAATATCTAAATTGTTCGAAAATATATTTTAAAGAAGATAACCACTTTATGACTAATATTTAAATCATAAAGATAATTTTTACAAAAATATTACAAATATAGTCCATACAATAACAGGCTAAAGAAAAATAATTTTGTTCCTTGTATTCAAAAAGTTATTAATAATAAAAAATTAATGATTTTTAATGGGTAATTAGAATGCTCTAATTTATACTAAGATACTTCAAAATAACTTAAAGACCTTAAAAACTAGACTAAATGAGACGGAGCTACATATGTAGTTTTTTTTATATAATATCACCTTGTGCTTACGGTGCGGATAAGCGGAGAAATACTAGGTCACAATCAGCATGCTCCCGCTGTGAGGAAGCGAGGACACACGAGCCAACATCTGTTAGATGACAAAACGAGGCGGTTTTTTGTAAGAATGGCGGTGTTGTAATGATGCATGAGTGACGGACAAGACTGGAAAATATCAGAGCCAAGCAAAACCAGTTGCAAATCAAAATGCTGGCGATGACGTCAATCCTACACTCCGATCAAAGAATGAAGATCAGGATACAATGAGAGAAATATTTAATTCTATATTGGAATAGGAAAAGTATTTCAAATCAATGGCGTAAAAAAGAAAACAATTAAATTCCGATCAAGGAATGTTGAGCGATGTAAATATGAATAAAAACAAGTAAAAACAAAAACAATCAGACAGCGAAAAGAGACACATCTGCCGTCGTCCGATCAGTCGCCACACACCTGAACTCTCTCGCTTGTCGGATTATTATTCGGTAAAATAAATATAACTTTGTTGATTAAACAAGTCGTTGTTGATTACAAAACCACGGTCCTCAAAGTGTATACATTGTGTAAAAGTCTAAAATATGTAGACGAAATATAACAGTAAGTCCAAAAAAGTTTAATAAAAGAGGCATTTTTTTTTTTTTTAGAGTTAAATTTGCTTTGGACTCAACGTTGTCCGCGTTCGTTTTCCGCAGATGCTGTTTATTTCTCGCGTTATCGAGACAGAAGAAACAAGGACTACTGCTACTGCTAGTGCTGATGTTATGAGCGAACGTTGCTGTTGTTGTTGTTGAACAAATTACCACCGTTATGGAAAACAAATCTTAAGGTTCCTGATTCATTCACGAGGTTTCGGTATTATAACCAAACACATCTTCCACTTCATTATTGTATTTGAAATGTAGTATTAACATCAGATGTGTTACCATTCGATGGCTGAAATAACTCTGGATTTGATTATAGCAAAATGGAACTAGTAATTGTAGTAGTAGTAGTAGTAATTGTAGTAGTAGTAATAGTAGTAGTAGTAAAAGAACAAGAAAAAAGTAAGAACAGCAAGGCAACACGTGTAATACCAAGGAAGGTAAGAAGAGCAAAGAAATGTAGAAAAAGAGGGAGAAGGGGAAGAACGAACAAGAAGACAAAGGAGGACAGGGGAAACGAAAATAAAAGATAAAAAAATAGAAATAAAGGGAGAAAGAAGAATACATTGCCAATACGTCTGCGCAGTGCTTGTGAATTATGCACATTTCAAAATATCCTGCATCTCTACAAAGTCACTCTTCGCTTATGCTTGGAGCATTGTTGCTACATCTGAGTTGGTGAATCAACCTCTAGTCTCTCCCTCTTGTACATGGTTCAAAGAATTTCTACTCTAATAGATCTCGAACCATCAACCCAGCTCGAACACCTGCCCC
The DNA here is from genome assembly GCF_053919585.1 of Euprymna scolopes. Classification (NCBI taxonomy): domain Eukaryota; kingdom Metazoa; phylum Mollusca; class Cephalopoda; order Sepiida; family Sepiolidae; genus Euprymna; species Euprymna scolopes. The sequence goes on from NC_136488.1 coordinate 90,551,532, forward strand.
CCTCGCTACAATGTTGCATCTGTGCCTGTTGTACAAGTATTTCAATCAAATGTGCTATAATGAACTCATTGCGCCTGTACCCTTTCGACGTACATAACCTCAGGAAACTTGTCTAGCAAAAATGAAAATGTAACATTAACAGGCATCGCACTGTTTTACTCATCGCGGAGAGTGTCCATTAAGAGACGGTTTCAGATGTCAGCTTGTTACATCCAAGTAGCAATATGCCTTGTTTGGGGATGAACAAGATAAAAGACAAAAAAAAAACAGAATAAAGAAGAAGACGACGACAAAAAATGAGGAAAAAAAAGAATGAATATAAAGAAGAGAAAACATGAGGAAGGAGAAAGAGTAACAGGAGGAGGAGAAGGAGGAGGAGGAGGAGGAGGAGGAGAAGAAGAAAAAGAATATAAAAATGAAGTAGAGGAAATAACATTTGACTTTTTTATTAATATAAAAAAAAATATCGCCATATTCTTTTTTTAAAAAAAGGGTGTATTTTGATTGTTGTTCTGTAGTTTTCCATAGATTAGTGTTTTGTCGTGCAAGCACGTGTAAGCATCTCTCTCTCTCTCTACGTTATACACATATACACACACGCGCGCCCCATATATATATATATATATATATATATATATATATATATATATATATATGTGTGTGTGTGTGTGTGTGTGTGTGTGTGTGTGTGTGTGTGTGTGTGTGTGTGTGTGTGTGTGTGAGAGAGAGAGAAAAGAGAGAGAGAGAAATGTTGCTTTTCGGTACGAACAACTCCCATCTTCCAACATTTCAACTTAGTGTTCCCCGCAATAACCCAATCCCACGTTTTCGCTTTTTCATAAAACAACACCCACGTGAACCCCATTAATTCGTAATCGAAGCCTTGTTAGTTCCACCAATATTTACACAGCGTTTAAATAGTCGATATTTCATGAGAGAAACATCTGCAAATAGCTCGGTGGGAGGCCCCATTTATTTGACAAAAAAGTGACCTTAAAAAGTAACGCAGATAAGGGCAACACGGCTTGATAATGCTTGTTGACAGGCAATTTAAAGTATTGGACCCTACTCCCTGTCAGCTATGTTTCCTTTTATTATTTTTGTCTAATACCCTTACACCCATATTTACAAATTTAGGACTACAGAGGATTTTTTCCATAGCACATAGTCCTACATAAGAATAGAATCGGAGTAGGCACAAGTTCAAGAGGTCGTTTTTGTTTTTGTATTCCCGGGGTTGTTGCACTTAAGAGATGCATCAACTTATATAGGCCATGTCAGGTTCAGTAACTTTGCTTCTTTGAAATTGATTTACCGCTTCGTAACTTATTAACTTATTCTGAGATATTCTTCTTCTCTTAGATTGGTTGCCGAATCTGATCTCGGAGTTAATAAGATAATATATAATAATAGGATGAGAACAGGATTCGTATACTGGTACATTGAACATACAGGATTTGTACAATGGTGTGTTGTTGAATATGGGACAATCACGTTGACACAACGGTTCTCGCCAGATCACCGAAGTTCAGCAACGTTGAGCTTGACAAGAACAAGATGGGTGACTATTTGGGAAAGCGATGCACTGTATGTACCGCAAGGTAAAATACCAGCTGAAACTGGCGCGATCTATCCTTCACTCGAGGGTAGATGTGACTTTCTTAAACCGTTGTAGGCACCCCATCTAGTGATGACATCACGATAAAAAAAATACCCTGAATAGCCCTGGCGAAGCATGAAGTATTCAGCTACCGACAAGATTTGAATTACACTGCAAACTCATGTAGTGAGTTCAATCTCGGTTGCAGTCGCGCTGGATGGATGGCCAGTGCTACGGATAGAATGTAATCTTGGACTGGTGGAATATACTGCTGATTGCTGAAAAATTATGAAACACATGAGCATGTGGAAAAAATATCAACATAAAATAGTTGATTTAAAAGAATTAAAGTTAAATGTGCAATGCGATTTTCCGTTTGATTGGATTGCTGAACACTATTCTCACAACTTACTTAAATTTGTCCGCTGCTTTTGACATAATTAGATATGTGTCTTTTTTCCTCATGTCTGTTCTGCTTGTCACTTTTGTAGAAGACCTGTAAATCAAATGTGACCTGCCTATGAGTTTTAAATTATATATATATTGCCTATGAGTTTTAAATCATATATATATATATATATATATATATATATATTAAAGTTCCCTGTTCTGTTTCTGAATTTTTTCTTGGGCGATGGTAATTTGCCTTTTGATTCGGTTGAATCGGAACTCGTGGGTGGTGGTATCTTGTTGCGCTGCTGGGTCATGTAGTTTTAATTGCGTGTAGTTGGGCAGCATTTTTTCGTTCAGGCAGACATTGTAAAAAAACAACAACAGAAAGTTTATGTTTGATAATATCTTTTTTTTTTTTAATTTTACCAATTTTTCAAGTTCGCTGGTCTTTTTCCGAATATTTTCTTGGGCGATGGTAATTTGTATTTTGATTAAGTTGAATCGGAAAATTGAAAAAAAAAAAAAATAAAAAAGATATTAGTAAACGAAAGCTTTTTGTTGTTTTAAACAATGTCTGCCTGAATGGAAAAATGCTGCCTAAATACACGCAATTGAAACTACATAATCCAGCAGCGCAACAAGATAACATAACCCAAGAGTTCTGATTCAACTTGATCAAAAAGCAAATTACTATCGCCCAAGAAAAAAATTCGAAATAAGATCAGCGAATTTGAAAAATTAAAAAAAAACGTACTACTAAACAATGCCTGCCCGATTATATATATATATATATATATATATATATATATATATATATTGAGAGAGAGAGAGAGAGAGAGAGAGAGAGAGAGAGAGAGTGAGTTTGTGAGGATGAAAATTTATATATATAGTAGCAGTTCAGGCCCGCTTAGTTTGAGTGCTATGTACTGTTTATAACATTACGCACATATGTATATATAATAAAAATCTGTGCATATGTGCATATAATACAAATGTGTGCATATGTATATATGATAAAAAGCGTAAATACGTACGGTAATGCCTTTCTATATAATAGGCTTTCTTAACTACCATAGAGAAAAGTTGGTAAGGACCGCAAAGGTCAATTTCTTTTTAAATTTACCTGAAGTTTGACCCCTTAACATTTATTGTTTTGGGCTTAAATCAAGTTAAAATGTTTGAACCATGCCCAAGTAACCTACATCTATAATTTCAAGTGTTTAGACCCAAAAATTAGCGGAAGAGTTTGGCAAAGTCTGCAAAGGTAAACTCTTTTAACTCTGACCTTTTCCAGACAAATTTTCGCCCCAAAACTGCTTGCTGCATAACTGGTTGCCCTTTATGTAAAATTGCAAATGTTTTAACAAAGATTGATTTAATAGTGTGCTAGAGACCGCAAAGGTAACATCTCTTGAACTTGAACCCCTTGGAAGCCAAATTGTCCGCAAAAAATCGACTAAAAAGGTGGCCTACGTCTGAATACACTTTATGTAAAATATTGAGCCCAACAATTGGCTGAGTAATTTGGTAGAGACCGCAGAGGTTAATTTTTTTGAAACTTTGACCCCAATAATGCTCCCTTAACATTTGTGCTTTTAGGCTCCAATCAGATTATAAAGTTCCATCAATGGCCAAGTAACGTATATCTAACATTTCAAGTGTTTAGACCCAAAAATGGCGGAAGGGTTTGGTAGAGTTCTCAAAGGTCAAATCGTTGAACTTTGACCCCTTGACAGCCAAATTTCTGGCCTAACACCAATTAAAAAGATTTTCTCAAATCTCACCATCTTTATCTTGACTCTTTATGTCAAATCTCGAGTCTGTAGACCTAAAATTTACAAAGTTAGTTGATAGGGAATGTACACACACAGACATTTTCACTTCTATCGATATATAGATATATATATATATAATTTGAGGCACTTATTTTCCAGAGGTAAGTAACCAGTGAAATATAACGATGGTTAATACAAGAGAGTGTAATACAGAAGAAGAGCAAAGTATATTTTCCTTTGTTTTTACATAAGCAGTAATGTGTTGCTACACCATCATGAGCGTGTTTCGGTCATCTAGTATTTAGTAAATCGGATTTAGTCACCAAATACTAGAAGATCGAGACATGTTCATAACTGTGTAGTAACGCATTCCTGTTTATGCAAAAACAAATTGAATGCATATATATATATATATATATATATATATATATATATACATTGAGACGTATGATGATACTCTCGTCGATTTCGACTAATAAGGTCCGCCACAATTACTAAGTAGTTCGGAAATTCACACAGATGATTTGTTTAAAGTGGTGAAGGCTTTGTAATGAACCAACCACATATTTTGGTACAACACCCAATCTCAGTTGGCGCAATGACCGCCACAAGACAGAGCAGAAAATATACCTTAGGTTTTACATCAAAGTTGACCTTCACATTGATACATGTCATAACAAGGTCTGACGGTGCATCTCCCGCGGTGAATTAAACAGGATCCCATATACCAACCTGGGAATTTCTACGCCCTGGCACGAGAGAGACATTACATATAAATAAATAAATATAAATATATATATATATATATATATATATATATATATATATATTTCTTTTGATGAAGTGTATTCAGATAAAATACAATATAGATAATTCTGCTGGCTGTTTGAATGGAAACGATACGATCCGTCAAAAAATAATATTTTCAGAAATAAATAAAGACATTGTTACTGAAATCTAACCTTCATTATTGTGAGTTTTAATTATCATAAACGTTCTTGATTTAAAAGATAACCTTGATTGCGCTTTAACTGCTTTCCATGAATTGCTTTACTTTATTTTTCGGCATTCAGTTAAAATTGCAAACCTATTCGATTTTTATTATTCTATTGTTTCTGCTGTCAGAACTGCTGCTGCTGCTGTTGTTTGTCGATGACGTTCATTTTTTCTGCAGATCTACCGTTTCCCTGGTTGCAGTGGCAATAATTGCCGAGGGCAACTTCCTGAAATTGTCTGAGAAACGTTCAAGAGAAGCGTTCACAGTTGCAGGAGGCGGGGTTCCTTCCTAAAGCGATAACTTTGTTTCCTAATTTCTTTAACCGGATTAGTCGTCGGTGAAACAAATTTTATAAGAACGATTTAATTTGAAACACATTTCCAAGAAGGGGAAGGAGTCGATGGCCTGTATCTGCCATCAACGCTTACAAGCAGATTTTAACTGTGTATTGTTGACCATTGCGAAATTTGGTTGGCTTAGTCACACACTAATAATACCAAATAAAATAAGAATAAATTAAATATGTAAGTATTTAGAGTTGACTACAACGCATTATTTTGGGTAATTCTTTATAATTAACAAATAAACCAACGCGTTGCCGGAGGAGCAATAGCTTAAAGGTTTGGAACATTATATATATATATATATATATATATATATATATATATATATATATATATGTATATATATAATATCTTATAAAATATAGTATATATATATATTATATATATATATATATATATATATATATATATATATATATATATATATATATATATACCCATTTCTAATATGTTATACTGTACATATACACACGCACATTTATATATATAAATTAAAGGTACAGTAGAGCCCCGGGATATGGCATTAAAAATTAGTAATAAAATGCAGTACAGTATATAATACACATGCATATAATTAAATAACATTATAAATACCACTGTAATGCGGGAGAAATACCGTTACCAGGGATTGGAAAAAGGCATCGTATTCCAAATCGTAACCTGAAAAACGTATCCTGGGGGCACCGTATCTTGGGGCTCAACTGTAATGATAGAAATAATTATGCCCGTTCCTTTAGGAACTGAGTTTTTTATAATTGAGTACTGCATGCTAAAATGTAAAAGTCGGTCACATAGCCCATGTGCGTAGATCGTGATGTTAAAATCATTTGATCACTCTAGACCTACTTGAATGGCATTTACGCTTCATAAATGCTAATTTCAACTAAATTCTCGCTGCGGTTTACGCCGGCCGAGGAGTATTTTCCTCGCTAATGGATAACCGTAATTAGGTTCGAATTCCGCTAACAGTGGCAGATGTCTATAGGTATTAAAAATAATTATATTTATCTATATATATATATATATATATATATATATATATATATATATATAGTAAGTTATAAAATATATATGGCGATAAAATATATATGGCGATGAAACGCGGAATAACCAGTGTAGCTTAATCGCCATATATATTTTATAACTTACAAACTAGCTCTACCTACGTATTGAGCACTTTTGAAGTAAATACTGAAAGTTTACGCATACATTTATACTTTCTTATATTAATTTTATGTGAGTAAATGAAGTAGTTATATATATATATATATATATATATATATATATATATAACTACTTCATTTACTCACATAAAATTAATATACGGAAGTATAAATTTATGCGTAAACTTTAAGTATTTCCTTCAAAAGTGCTCAATACGTAGGTAGAGCGAGTTAGTAAGTTATAAAATATATGGCGATTAAGCTACACTGAATGTTCCGTGTTTCATCGCCATATATATTTTATCGCCATATATATTTTATAACTTACTATATATATATATATATATATATATATATATATATATATATATATATATATTAAAAAAAATAATAATGCATTGGGGATTGGAATTTAACCTTTTATTATTTATTCATCCATGCTTCTGATTTACCTACGCGCGATTTCCAGGACGTTGGTTCGGGTTAGGGTTAGGGTTAGGGTTAGGTTTAGGGTAAGGGTTAGCTTGACAGTTGATGGAAATAACTGGAAAAGCTTGGAAAAGCTTGGCCAAGCGTTCCTCATTTTTTTATGAAACTCGCTATTTGTGTGTTGCTAATACGAATCTATGGAGGCTACTTTTTGTAAATAGGAGAAGTAAAAATGAATTTTAATCGCGCAAGTTGGGGTTAGGGTTTAGGCTTTAGGCTTAGGGTTATGGTTAGGTTTTAGGATTAGGGTTAGGGTTAGGGTTTAAGATTAGGGCTAGGGTTGAATTAGATACATGTTTGAAATTTATTTATTGTATCCCTATGTTTTTCCTGTTTATCATTATAATTGCCTCATAGTGGTTTAAAATTTCGCGATCGACCGCTTCCGGTTATTCCCGTCATCAGCCGAACATACCCGAGAAACTTCATGAAAACATCGGGTCGGTAAATACAGAAGTACCAATAAAACATTAACTATTGAGCCTTAATTCTGAAGTCTGATATTCATAATAATATAGCCCACGTACGGAGAGCATGATGTTAAATAGGTATGTTAAAGAGAGATACACATTTATAAAGAGACATTTAAATATGTATATGTACATATACGTGTGTATATCTTTGTGTGTATAAATTATGTACAAGATTTATTTAATTTACTTAAAATTCGTTTAGTAACAAATATTCAATATAGAAAAGCCCGATATTTCTTCATATAAAAACAGAGCTATATATATATATATATATATATATATATATATATATATATATATATATATATACACACACAAACTTATAGAATTAAAGTAAATTTTAAATCAAGTTACAGAAGTAAATACATCCGGTACACATTACGAAACATGCTCCCCTTTTAAATAAACTGACACGAAGTAAAACATAGAATTAAAGTATTTAGTATTACGTATATCGTTAGGAAAGTAGTTATATCTTCTCAAACAAGTGCATTAAACTTTAAACAATGGAATAGGTATGTTTAGCACAGTTGCACAGAAGAACAAATGTCAACAATATTTTCAAATAAATAGGATAATTTCTTTGAAATGTATTAGTAGTATTAAAACAAACTTAATTAAGAACATACAGTCGATAAATTTAAGCGATGAAACATGTATATCAGATAGAGATTAGCAGAGAAACACACAATCACTTGCATTTTCATGAAGGAAACCATTAAAAATTCGTCGTCCTTTTAAAAGAACTACGGTAAAAAAAAAGAAAAGAAAGGAAGAGCACGTGGACATCCAAATATGGTTGGTATTTTGATAAAGAGCGATAAAAGGAGTAGAAATTGAATCTTCTTAACTTTCAGCAGCCGCTTAACTCTTTCTTTCCTTATTTTGTCCTTTAGTCCTCACATTCCAAGGGCGATATTTTCGACAAAGGAAAATATACCGTTTTCTGGGATATAATCTATACTATATAACACTTATCGGTGGCAAGTTTTTGTCTTTTAAACACTATATATTTTATACCTTCTTATATCAAGTGCCTTCGTGACTTGTGTGTAGCGATTTCCATGAAAAAAAAAGCAAAAAAACGACGGAGGTCACTTTGTTGCCAATTCAGTTTTCCAGTAAGGATTGAATACTGCTGCCATATCTGGGCAGAAGCTGCTAAAAACAGCCTATCCTACCTTGACAGAGTACAAAATAGACTTCGTGGCTTTGTGGGAGATGCCCTTTTCTCTACCCTGCAACCTCTCTCCCACAGAAGAGACCTTGCGAGCCTATCCTTGTTTTATCGTTACTTCCATGGCAGGTGCTCGTCTGAGCTCCAATCTCTGGTCCCCCCTCCCCAATCTTTCACGAAAAACACCCGTCTAGCTGAATCCACTGTGAAAAATTTCCCCCACTCTTTATCTGTGCCTAAATCAAAACGTGGATTCCATGAACAAAGCGTCTTTCTTAGAACTGCACGCTTGTGGAACTCTGTTCCGTCTGCCTGCTTCCCATCTGACTACAACCGGGATGTCTAACGTTAACAATTTCCTAATGAACCGCCCCCTGAAGTAAACACTTCATCAAATCTCCACACAAACGTATTTTACTTGCAATAACCCTTATCCCTGAGTGGCTTCCAGGCCTTGATAAGTGGTGACCACCGTGTAAAAAAAAAGTGTACGAATTAGGGGAGATAAATCTTATTTTATCAATGGATTAAATGTGTTGTACATTTATAGATTTTCTTAGGATAAATTTTAATTAAAGTTCGTTCAAGTATTTTTATCTTAATAAAAATATTACTTTAAAAAGAATTAGGATAAAACCAAGCATGTTGATATAAACATCCGACTACTTCTCTCATGTAAGTTCTAATTGAATTGTGGTTATAGTTCCTTACTCGGTTTGCGATTAGACTTAAAGGTAAGGGAGCTAACTACGATTTTACCAAAAGTTTGAACATTATATAAAATGTTTTCAATCCATTCAGAATTGGAACAAATATTTAGATAATCGCGTAAAAAATAGCTTTGTCTAATAATATGATGTACAGTATATATTGTATCCTTATAAGTTATTTACTTCGCGTAAACAGAAAAAAATTAAATATATTTATAATAAACCACATCTAGACATAAAACTAATGCTAATATACTCTTTAGTTATTATAGATTATTTCAAATATTATAGTATAATTGTTATAAAAAAAATAATAGATAGCAGAAAATAAGTGTGTTATGCACAATAAATATGCATATGGTGTGCTTAATGTATTATTTGAATTATTCGGCTTACCATTCCCATCGCACACATAAATATGCGATTAAAGTATTAGATTTAACATGGATAGCTTTGATAAATGAAGTAGATTTTATTTCAACACATTAAAACAAGAGAGAGGAATGTATAGCGGATGAGAAAGAGATGGTTGGGGAGAGGAGTTAATGAAGGATTAGAAAGAGGGAAGGATAGAGGGGCAGCTAGGGAGAGCTTGGTAGAAGTTTTTATATAAAAATTTTACACCCACTATTTAAATTTTATTTAGTTTTTTTTTTTTGTGGATTCGAACAACATGGCTTGATATTATTGCTTAATTATATCTGATATTTTCCTACCTAGTGTTTTTTTTTTAATTCCATTTTCATCCCAGACAAGGCACAGCACCACTTTGATGCAGAGGGTTACTATCAGGGACATAAATTGCAGGGACACTATGACGGGAGTTGAGCAACAGCAAGATGTCTGTTCACATTACACTTGAACTACCACATCTCAATACAGTTAGAAAAGAAGGGACCCGGAAGGGAGTTCCAAAGTCTAGCAGTTCTGGGGAAGAAACTATAAGAGTAGAAGGTCTTCTTACATCTAGGGATCTGTGTATGGGTGGGATTTTGCTGCTTTTCAGGTTTGTCAGGGATATTTACCTCGAAGGAGTACAAGGGCGTGTAGTTTGTCGAAACATTCACCATTTCGACGATGGGTCAGTGGCTGAAGCTGAGATGACAGTTCAGAACCTATCAGGTTGGCGACTCTCTTTTGAACCCTGTCCAGGAACGAGAGACTAGTAACAGATGCACCAACCCGAATGTGACAACAATACTCCATGTATGGGTGGATTTTGGCTTTGTAGAGGAACATGATTCGTTCAGGAGTAAGTAAAAGGCATCAATGAACATATCTTTATTAATATTACTTTACTATATTTGCTAAGTGAGTGGAGGTAACAGAATATTTTGTTCAACTGGTAATCTACATATGAATTTCAATACGTTATCTCTTTGAATTATTTTCATCATTAATATAATTTATCTCTATACAATTGTGAAGCATGTGGGCGGAATAGAAATTCAAAAATCGACAATGTCAGTGTTTTGTTCTATTTGGCGTTGGCCAGAAACAATAAATATGAGAATACATTAATACTTTTAAAAGAAGTAGCTCCAGTATCCGAATTATATTATTTAGCAGAGTGAAACAAGAGAGGAGAAATAATTTACGCGAATCATAAAACGAGGGTTTTGAAAAAAAAGACGCTTAAACGAGAAGAAGGAAAGACAGAAAGATACAGATATGATTGAAGAGAAAGATAGATGTATATAAATTTTAATCTCAAGATGTTACACACAGAATTTCACTTCTATTTAATTTATATGCTCTGGAGTGTCTGTGAGTGTATGTGTGTATACAGCCTGAAGAAGTCGGAGAAATCATTGAATTTAACTGTAATTCCTTCATTCTTGTTCTTGCTTCTTAAATTACGACAATATATATATATATATATATATATATATATATATTATGCATATGTATGTTTGTTTGTATTTACATGTGTATGTATTTATTTTATATTTCTTCTTATTTGGTTTCCTTCAAAAACTCCTGATGATAATCTAATTCTTAAATAATAACTTGTACATTTCAATTGACCTCTTTTTTGCTTAAAATTTTGGCGCCTTTAACGTCATCTTGTCTGGGTCAGTTTTACATTGGTTTTTCTATTTAAAATTTTTCCAATCACCATTCAACTTTTTTATTTATTTTTTTCCTCCCTTCTTCTTCTTCTTCTTCTTCTTCTTCTTCTTAATTCATTTTCCTTAATTCAGCCTTGCCTCGACAGTCGAACTGTATATTTCTTTCAATCCTTTTTTACGCACATTTTATCTTTCTTTTAATAATATATTGGAATTCTTTCCCTTTTCCTTGTACCTATTTGTGAATTATTTCACGGATTTCTGTCTTTTGGATTACTTTGGATCATCTTCCAATTACGCGATTCCCTTGGATTTTACTTGTGCGAATGGAAAGTTAACTAACTTTCTTGGATTCTTCATCTTTGGATTTTACCGTCATTGGATATTTTCCCCTTCACCAGACTGTCCATTCATGTGAAATCAATTTTTTATTCACTCTATTCCCTCTGCTTCACTTTTTGTTATCAAGTAAGATCTATGACTTACTTGTACTTTCATTTAGTACTTTTGCAAGCAAAATCCGATCCCGCATTTTGCTAAATCCTCCCCTCTGATGAAGAGAAAAGTATTTCTTCGAAACTCCGCAGATTAAGGACTATCCACGTATTTAGTGTTTCTTTTTTAAAATTAAATATGTTTTAAACGCTTTTTCAAAGTGTTTTTAACGTTTTCTGAACTACTTGTTCTTATATATGCATACATATATACATACATATACATACATATATATATACACATGTATATGCATATATATATATATATATATAGTCTTGAAAGATTTTTAACTCTAAAAACTATATAAAAATCCTATTTTAAAAACAGCTTTAGTCTTTCGTTAGAGATTATTTTGTCAACACGTAATTTAGTCCCTTGCAGTCGCTGAATCAACTTACTTTCTCGAATTCACTATAGTCGTATTTTTTAAGGGATCGTCAATTGTTTACCAGAAAATATTGTCTCGAGGATTAAGAAACAAAAACATCTGATTAAAACTTGGCTCTCAGCATTGCTGATCAAACACCACCTCTCTTAAATTAAAGAACAAAAATTTTCCGGAGATGGAATCTATTTATTGGGGGGAGTAGTTTAGTCTAGCATATTCATGTTAGCAAAATAAATAAATAAATGCATAAATAAATATTTTCTTTACCTCTGTCATTGGTCAATGCATTAAAAAAAGAAGATTTTTTTTTTTAATTTACAAATCCGTTGTATTTACATGGTTCGAGTGAATCAATTATGCTACTCATCATCCCTCTTTTTTGTTATGACTATATTATTTACATATTAGCATTCTTATTTATTCATACGCTCTTTATATTTCATAGGTTCTTTTAAATATATAAAAATTAACAATAAAAATGCCGCAGTAACAGATGTACATAGAGCAAGAACTTTTTTTTTATGTAACATGCAAACTATTTTAGAGGGGAAGGCGTTTCTTTTATTAAACGTTTTATAGATAAAAGTGTTATCCTCAATTTTTAATCCAAATCCAAAAATGTAGCTGTGTCTCTTCATAATTCTAACTCCTTTATTTTTTCAAATTCCTGATTACCAATTATATAAATATAAAATCGTCAATAAATCTCTTACAACCATGAGGAGGAATTTTTCTAGATATATAAATATTTATGAACTAGCAGGACCTATTAACCGGTGTTGACCGGTGGAAGCGTGTCAAATCCTGAACATAACCTTTAAATGACCACCCCCGAAAACCAATTCAATAACGGTTGGCGGTGGTGGTGGCCACTGCCGTCACTGGAAAATAACGGACACTGGCAGCCGTGGACCAAATGAAATAATCTGGCTTTCACTGTCCAGCATTGTTTTCCAATGGCAGCTAGTGGAAATCGCTTTAGCACTATTGGTCATTGGCAGTTAGTGTTGATTTAGAGCGATAATCTGTATGTACTGGTTGATTCTAAAGAAATCATTTATTAACCCTTTAGAGATAGATAACTGTCTTCTACCGATCACAGTATATTTTAAGTCGGTCATCGTTTTTTTTTTCTCGGTATACTGCAAGCATTTTTTTCTAAAAGTAGCTCTGGTACATTTTCTAAATAATAAAATACTCTACAGAAAGTAAAATGTTATAAAAACAAGTAGATTACAAATAGGTGTTTCCGTAGACAATAAAATGTAAGTTGAAACCTCCCTGCATAATATTTTTGTGTTTACCGTCACGCACGCAAATAATAAAAAAAAAACAACAGCAAAAAAAAAAAAAAAACGGATATTCTAGTAGATAAATTCATTTCGTGCGGTATATTTTTTATGTAATAGCTAGGTAAAATTACAGAATAATTAACCTATGAAGAATGTGCTTTTAAATCATAATGTTATTGTTTCAGTACGGTGAGTAAACTGGAGAGGTATATATGAACATTTACATATAAATGAAGCGGTGATGTTTTTTTTTTCTTATGCGAAATTACATTTGGTATGTCTGCAGTTTATGTAATTGGAAAGCAAGTAACCATGTCTGAATAAGTGGTGTTGTTTTTTTTGTTTGTTTTTTTGTTGTTGTTTTTTATAAAAAGGAAAACATTCGTAAAAAAGCATTAAGCGTTTTCGCCTTTTGCTTGTGTAATCATAAGTGTTTAAATTTATTAATAGACGAACTTCTGGAAATGTAGCTTCTATTTCGTGTAATAAATGCGATATAGTTGATTTTTTTACTAGTTAAGGCCGATGTCGTTAAAATGTAATAATCGATGTACTTTTTTGTAAAAATATCAGTCTCTTTCCTATAGTTATCTATAATATAAAGAGCAGTTGTTGTCTGGTCGTGTGTGTGTGTATGTCGAAGTAAAACTTGAAATATACCCCATAAATCCCTAAAAGTTAGCATTTTTAAATTGCCATGGCTCTACCAAATTATCTATCTAAAATTAAAACAAAAATAATCACTTTTTGTGGCTCATCTAGTCATTTATATTATTTAATATTATTAACAAGTAAGCGTGATTAAATAATATCATATAAAGGAAAGTAATTCTAATTTTCTTTTCTATTGAGTTATTTCCCTTACGCTGACATGAGTTATGCGTGTGGATGCCCAGAGAGAGTAATGGGCTGGGCGAAGAAGAAAGAGGGATAGAGAAAGGGAAAACACGGGAGGGGAGGAGAGAGAGATTAAAGTCATGTTGCCAGTACAATACTGGGTAGCCCTGCTAGTAATTACGAAAACAAAAGCATTATTAGAAAGGTACGGAACGTTTTTTGATTGTTTTGAACATAACGTTTGTGTTTATGTAAATGCCGTGAAGGAATTCGACATAGTTTAAATGATTTATTTTGAATTATAAACATAATACGTATTATTTGGATACTTCCGACTACTGTTCTTATCTTGAGTTTAATTTTTGAAAACGTTTCGTTTTCAAGTGTATCTATCGAACTCAGGAATGTTTCTGTCGATCTTAGAAATTTACTTTACAGGGGGTAGAATGCTCTCGTTCTGTCAGCCATGACTAGATTGAGGTACTAAGTTATTCACAATTGTAGGACACGCGGCGTAGTGGTTAGAATACTTGGAAAAAAACTAATTTTACGAGTGATATTCTCCGGAAGGTTAAAGGTTGCATTCTCAGTGTGGGCAATCCCCCCCTCCAAAAAAATATCCCTTTTTTAGGACGAAAAAAAAAGAAAAGAACAATCAGGATGAGAATATTTCTATATGTAATCCAAATGATTATTGAAAATATGTGACAAAAATTGTCCATATCTAGAAGTTTTCTCTAAAAATTGTCATAGTAAGTGTTAACAGATTTTTCGGTGATTATACACCGACAAACGCAGCTGAAAATCGCATTTCTAGATAAAACGTATTTGATGTGGTTACATATCAGAAAAAAATCGTATTGAGTATAATTTTGATTTAAAGCAATAATCAATTAAATCGTATATTGAATGATTGATCATTGGTCTGCACGAAGTTGTGAAGGGTTACAGACAGAGGAGGCAAGTTTCCTCAGAGGTCATACTCCACGATAAGGCGGAAGCTCCTTCACTCACTGTAAAGAATGGCTTCATAAATTCGTATATTATGGATTATTTTATTTTTTAATGTTATTTACACAACAATCCGGCAGATCTAATTTCCAACGTTCTTAATATATACATGTATAGAGAGAGGATGATAAAATACATTAGATTCAAAACAAAAAAAAAATTACTTTTAATGAAAATTCTAGTAGATAATGGTCTTAATTTAGGGTGAAGCCACTTTTTGCCTGCTATGTAAATATATCAAAGTGTATTTATTTGGAAATGCGATTTTCGTATCTGTTATTAAGTGTACAAGCATCGACATTTTTGCCAGTCAACTGTGACTGTCATCGTTTCATGTACAAGAACATGGGCTTGAGTATGCATCCCGAAATCACCGGGTGGTTGAGATCGAGATGCTTGTGCAAAGTATATTCGTACGCATTATTGTGTATATGCACATACATATACACATTCACATATATTCTTCCTTTATACACTTTCTCTCTACTTTTCATCCCCCCTCTCACTCTCACTCTCTCTCTCACACACACATCGCACATATGTACAGTGTCACATATCTTCTTTTCTAATACCTCTATTCCATCTCTCTCTTTTTAACACACATACTTATACAAATTCACATATATTCTTTTTTTATACCCCTACTTTCTCTCTATCCCCCTCTCCCTCTCTCTTACCAACTATTTTTCTTTGTCCCTTTACTCTCTTTATATATCTCTCTTTTTCTTTCAAAAACACAGCTATTATGATAAAGCCGTATTCTCTTCTGTCTCTTGTAGTTTTTTCACATATATGACGTCATGGCAAATTACATATATATATACACATATATATGAATATTCTTGCTTTATGCCTCTTCTCTCTCTCTCTCTCTCTCTCTCTTCATATCAGTATTTCTTTCCCTCTAAAACACAAAGACATGCACATTCATTATAATAAACCGTATTCCTCTCTGTCTGTTCACATACGTTATATATGACGCCATAGATATATATCTATTATATTACAGTCATGTTCCTTTCGGTTTTTATATATTTTTTGTCATTAGTTTGTTTACACACGTCGTATATGATGTTATAGTAGATGATACGTATAATATATATATAGGCAGTATACGTTATATATAATGTCACAGTAGACGTGTATGATAAAGTTATAAGTCTGAAAAACGAAATTATAGAAAAAACGCACACGACCTGTAGATTTTATGTTTATACTTTTTAACTTTAGATCAAAACATCATACACTACTTGCGTGTACTCGGCCCTTTTGGTATAATATTAAGAATATTCGCTAATTGACATGGAGATCAGGGTTCGATGTTCGGACGATTCATGTAAAATAATAAAAAAAATTGATATGATTCTTCGTAGCCAAACACTTAGGTTCGTAAGTTGAGGATTATTATTAAGAAGAGTAATCATGGGAATAGAGTAGCGTCCTCTCTATTATATCTCTGTATAGCATCTAATTAAAGGGAAGCTTCGGGTCACCGACTTTACTTCATACTTACCGACTTTATTAATTACGGCTGTCGTTCCAAAAGTAAAACCGATTATATTTTAAACTCAAAAAAGATGAAGAGGAACGAAGACAGGGGTGATACCGTTAAAACAAGTGACCTTTTGTGCTTCAGAGTTTTGTTATTGTTTTTTACATAGCACCATTCTCCATGCACATTTGCCAGGAATTCAACGAGGATCTCTGTTTCTTATGCACGCTAATAGCAGATATTGCTTTCTTAGACATCGAAGACCGTCAATATATGCAACAGAGAGATGAAACTTTCAGGTCATGAGTTCATAAGTTCAGCTTTCCATACAATGCAAATAACAACCCATTCTGATCTATTCGAGCGTAATAAAAAACACGACGCATTATTTTTGCAGCGCTCCTCGTATAAGAATCAACAACGATATATATATATATATATATATATATATATATATTACAATGGAAAAATGCGAGCATGAAAAGTAATATGGTTAAGCTTAAACATGGAAAAGTAAAAGGACTAGTTGTTAAAACTAGAAAAGTACAAGTAGTTGTAAAACTGGCAAAGAAAAGGACAAGATATTCTAGTAAAAATATAATAAATTTATAACTTCAAATATTGCAGCATTAAGAACTGATTATATAATGGTATAAATTGAATTAAAAAATTCTTAATGTTTCAATATTTTAAGTTATGATTTTTTAATATTTTTTACTAGAGTATATTGTCCTTTTCTTTTCTAGTTTTAACAACTAGTTCTTTACTTTTCCATGTTTAAGCTTAACCAATTACTTTTCATGCTCACATTTTTTATTGTAATCTATGATTAGTCCAGACTTCCAATAAATTCCCTTGTTCTTTGTTAAATTTGAGTCTTATTTTTTGCCCCCATAAACACATATGTAATAACAATGTACGACATTCGGATGCTTTCAATAAAATCTCCCCAGTTATATATCTTTCATTCCTCCTGTTTGACTTGTTACTTTTTTTTTCGAGACAGTAGTGAATTAGTAGCAACAATAGTCCTTGTGGGGATGAGGTTGCTATTGAAACCAGTCATAAAAAGCGTCGCCCACCCCCTTACATAGTTTTACAATTTTGAATACTAGAAATTTAATTATAACTTTTGTTTTACTGAACGAAAATTGAATTATTTTTTCACAATAGAGCTGAGAATGTGATCTATAAACTGTAACAATTGTTTGAAATTTGGTCGAAGAATGCGTGGGCGGTGAAGCTTTAAAGCAGTTCCCAATGACTAAAATTGCCACTTAACCATATATTCAAACACTGCCTGCCTACTTGAGAGAAGTTGAATTCTCACTAGACACTATCTTCAAATATTTTCGGTATCTCTGCGTAGGAGTTTGTTAGGGCATGCGTATACTTTCCCTAGAAGTAAACCCTCATAAAATATTCAGAATCACACTGTATTCGCAGGCCAAATGAGAACTCGATATGACCAACCCGTAATAGCTTTTATGAAGAAGGGTGCACCTTTATTTCAAGTAGCAAGAAAAAGCTGGATACTCCAAGAGACTGGATGGTTCTTGTCCTGGAATCCAGTAAGAATAAGAAACCAAAAAGAAAGGTTCACTATAACATAATAAAGTGTTCAATTGGAGAAAGTTGCGTTTTTTTTACTCGATCTGCCAATGATAGTGAAAACTTAATTCATTTTATTTAAACAAACATTTTAATATATTTAGTAAGGAATATTCGAGCGATATCGTAAAGGTAACTTAATTTGCATATACCTTTGAAAAAACAAGCATTAATCAATACTTTTTATAGTTTCTTATTAGATACAATGTTTCCAGATATTTTTGGTACAGGCATATAAAATTGTCGTAGACTCTTTAAAATGCAGTACGTTATTGCTATACAACTTATGAGATGGCTGACCAATTCTTATGATTTCGGTTCCAAAGAAACAGCTATAGCAGGAAATAGAATACACTCTACTAAAGCCTGATTGTCACAGCTGGTAAATTTCAAAAATGCAATCTGGACGTGAGGACACTTTAGGAAAACAGTATGCAATAAAATTATGTTTTAAACTTGAGAAAATGCAACAGAAACTATGAAATTCTTCAAACTGCTTTTTACCATCTTGCATGAATTGAACATCGATATTTGAGTGGCATAAGAGATTCAAGGAAAACAGAGAGTCTGTGAGAGATGCTGCAAGCAGTGGGAGGAGTAAGGAAGTCAGAACACAAGAGTTGACCAGCAAGATAAAGACTTTTATGGATAAGAATTGTCGTGTGTCTTTAGAGACAAAAAGTGCACAGTTTGATGTCAGTGTGAAAACTGTACACACAATAATTCACAAGGAACTGAAGATGGAGAAATTTTGTGTAAATGCATCAGTCCACATCTCCATCCTTGTCACAGACTATTTGACCAAGACGGGCATCAGGACAATCCCTCACCCTCTCTATATAGTTCAGACCTTGCTTCCTTTGAGTTTTGTTTATTCCCGAAGCTCAAGGAAAACTTTAAAGGCTTGTCGAATTATCATTTTTAGTTAACTATTACGTGTAATTATATTCATACAGATATTCTACATGATTTATACTTGTGTTGTATTTGCGTAAAAAGGTTATAGTAAGCAAAAATCTCTTTCTATATATGTTTCTGTATTCGTATATATATTTGTTTAAAAAATTGCCTACCAAACTCCTCTGTCAGTTTGTGGTCAATAGACACGAAACTACGAATGAAGGGTATTCGAACCTATGTGAAACGTTATATTTGGGTTTTAGCCGAGGAAAATTGGTGCAACGGTATGAAAATTAAAAAAATAGAATTTGCCAGTTGAAGGTCAAACGAAGAATTACGAATATGCATGCTAAACGTAATAGCTATTGCTTCAATTTTTTTTTAGTTCTTAGTCTTACAGCAAACATGTCTTCATAGCTCAGGCATGAACGTCAAAGAAAAAAGTAAATCGTTAGCTAGACGTTTTTGTTTCGATTCTCAGTGGACGCACGAGTCATTTTTTTTTTTTTTTTTTTACTTTTTAAACCATTATTATATATTGGGTCCAATATGATATAATAATACATACGAAATCTGCATTAATCAAAATATCATATTATAGCATATTTTACGACCAGCTAATGCCAAGTGGCCTGCTAGTAATTAATATTTATTGGATAAGAGATATGACTACCACGTTCCCCGGACTTATCATCATGCGATTTTTATCTTGGGGGGGGGGGGGCTTCAAAACAGAAGGTTTATGCAAATAATCTTTACAATCTAGACCAACCAAAGGAAAACATTACCAATACTATCAAAAGAATAACCAGAGAAAAGGCAGTATCTGTAAGCATCGTAAAACGTGCCCAGAAATGCATAAATGTCAACGAGGAGCACTTCCAGAATCTTTTATAACACTACATGTAATTTAAACAATAAAAGAATGTTCCTCGTGGCTACTGCATTTTCTGGGCTACTTTCAAGTGGGCGTTCTCATATATATATATATATATATATATATATATATATATATATATATATATATATATGGCAATATTAATTGAACCTCCAATGAGAGGATTAACGTCTTCTTTCTAGATTGATCGCCGTATGGAATTTTTCTTTTGTTTATATAATTTTTACTATTGTTTATTCTCAGCAATATTGGAACTTTCGCTTCTTTTCTTTTGTCTTTTAGTCCTCCATATTCCAGTAGTGATGGTTCTTACAAAAGGCGAAAATTTATTTGATTTATGTTATAATACAGTGGCGTCCTGTTTTGCCCGTGACAGTAAAAACCATTAACTGCTAAACTACTCTTTTTTTTTCTAATTATTTATCGCTTGTTTCTGTTCAATTGTTGTCTGTAGGATCGGAATGTGTTTTATATTCAATTGTTTGCGAGCACTTTCGACTGACGTTCTCAACCGTCTTCAGATGAGGTATTTTCTAACTTATACATGTTTGTGAGACAATTTATAGCTTTTATAAGTAAGCATAATTGATGAGACACCATACGTGGGACATGATAACGTGTTCGGCGAGTGGCTTATTAAAATTAGCAATATGCAAAAGAATTACAATATTTAAAATTGTAAACGTAATTTCTTTGGCATACAGTTTGAACTAAAACGCTGCTTGGTTTGGAAAGTCCTTGCTTGCCACTCCAACGATTGACGGGACCGCGATCGCAAATGGAAAGCTAGTCGCCCAACGTTAAAAATCATATCAAATGCAAAACAACAGTTCTGGTGGTTCCCTGTCTTCCTCGTCGTGAAGATGCAATGGATTCACTCAACGGGCCGATATGACGTAAATCAGAAAAAAAAGCAACATAAACCACACTCGTTAACAAAGTATTTAAGCCGTGGGTGTATTTGAAAAGTTGTATTTAAAGCAACGTCAATAGTTCACACAGTATACAATGAAAAGATGAGAGTAAAAAAAGTTAGTCGACAAGAAAAAAAACATAAAAACAAATATGTGTGTTACAGTGTTATAGTCAGCGAACATCAGTGACGGCCGCTCTAGTTTTTTTCTTTTTCTTTCTATTTTTCTCTTACTCTGGTTTACATTGCCAAAAAAAAAGCGAAGTCCTCTCTTTTCTAGCTGAATTTCCCGTTAATTAAAAAAATATATAAGTCTGCCGTTTCGATCCGTCCCATCGTCCGGTTTTTCTTTTCTTCAAAGAGGTCTTCTAGATACTTACATGGAATTCATTTGGAAACTGCCATTTTCGGGAAGTCTTCAGCTTCTGACTGATTGCATTTCCAGACGAATTGGAAAGACACTCTCTTTCTCTCACCGGACTTACTGCTTCTCTCTGGAATAACTCCCCCCCCCTCTCGACTGGCTCTCTATGACCGGACTGCCTCTTTCCCTGCCGAGGAACAAATATACACCGTTATTTATACCGAAAATGTAGTCGGGCAATAGAGCAATCTCTCCCCTCAACCGTCCAATCAACGCTTGGACTAATGCAAAAGTGGATTGGTTAATCTGACACACCAGGCAGGCTGACACAATTCAGGTTTTTCCTGATGACACGCGATGACAGCATGTCCTTGGTTAATTATCCAATTTGACGCATTTCGTTATCTGCAATCAAAATTACGTTTTACAATAATTTTAAAATAATTATTTCATTGGAATCTCGAAACCCATGGCCAAATATGATGTCATCAACGCTGTCAAATATTCAACTATTTTCGAGTTGACATTTCTCTTTGTTCTCAATCGAAATAACATTCTCTCTTTTTGCGCAAGGAGAAATAATTAATGATAAGTTTAAAAAATGATATACAAGCAAAATAACCGATTATCAATGGTATGCTATTACTCAGCAGTCAAATCATAAAGGCACTGGCCTTCCAGTCTTTTTGCGCACGATGCAATCTTTAAACTAAACTAAATGTTTATTTGTCATTCTTGCCGGTCGTTTTTCTTTTCAATTTTATTACGTAATCCCCAAACCCAACACATCAATTGAATTTCAAAAGCGAATCAATACCTCCCCTCCTGCATGGAAATATCTTTAACCAAACAACAATTATTACCCAGCCAAACACACACGCCCACTGGCCTTTAAAATAAATAGTTAATATATTTGTTTGTGTTAATCATGGGCCGTAGATATTATGCCAATTAGCTTGGCCTGAGGTGACTTTCTCAGGACTAGTCAAACCAAAGGGGCACTGAGGCTTTGCTCAAATGATAGGGTTACAGGACCCATCACACACAAATAAATCTGACGAATACCCGCTTACAGGTAATTGACTGAATCAGTTGATATCAAAGATAAAAAGTGGGAAAACACACAGAGCTTGCATACAAAAAATTCGAAAATAGTAATTGAGCAGAAATATTCCGTATTATCCTTGAGGATATGTTGACTAAATGCACAAAATCTTAATCTAAATATAAAAGATCATAAATCATGATCTTATATGAACACAATTCTATTAATATTTATATCTATCCATCTATCTATCTATCTATATATATATATATATATATATATATATATATATATATATATATATATATATATTATAAGGTAAAATTAAAAGTCAAGAACAATGCGAGATTTTTTTTTACATAGAGTAAAATTAAATGAAAACAAAAGAAATAAATTTTTTTGTTGTTGTTTGTTTTTTTCTTTTTCACACAAATTTTAACTCTAAACAACAGTAAATTTGTTTTTCTGTTGTATTCAATGGTGTTATAAATCTCAATATATTTCAGACCTATTAGTCCTTTTTCAAGAGAAGACAGCGGAAGAGTGAAAAGGACTAATAGGTCTGAAATATATTGAGATTTATAACACCATTGAATACAACAGAAAAAAAATTACTGTTGTTTAGAGTTAAAATTTGTGTGAAAAAGAAAAAAACAAACAACAAAAAAAAAGAAATTTATTTCTTTTGTTTTCATTTAATTTTACTCTATATATATATAAAAAAATCTCGCATTGTTCTTGGCTTTTAATTTTACCTTATAATTTTCTTCAACAATGCTTCAAGCAAACTACAATCTACTTATATATATATATATATATATATATATATATATATATATATAGCCTGGGTGCTCGGTGTTGCCCGGGTGTTTAGAGGTGTGTGTTGAGCAAAAAAATCGTGGTATTAGGCAGGCAGGTAGGTAGACAGTAAGGCAGACATGCTGAACTCCTACTGCGAAGGAGGAAAAGAACGTGAAAAAAACATGACGTCTAAACTGTTGCGCCCATCGCCAAAACGGAAGTAGCGAAGGTTTAAATTAAGCCTAGTCAATCAAAGAGAGGAGATGACTTTTGAAAATATCTACAAAAACGCGACCCCTCCTAGTAGAAAAGTGCCCAGTTGAAGGTGAAGGAATTAATGTTTTTAGCCAATTTCGATATCTATCGTCCGAAGTGTCGAGCTTCAGAATAATACCAATCTCGCGATAATCCGTCACCTCTTACGAAAGTTTTTGATTAACATACATACATACATACGTACATACATTTAAACAGAGAGGTGAGATTTATAGATTTCTCTCAGTTTGTCTGTCATTTTGTTTCACATTTTCTCAAAAGTTTTCTTAAGAACTGCTAGTCGCCCCTTACTGAAATTTGTTATAGACGTCTGCTATGATAATGTGCATCGAACTAAGTATTATCTTTTCCGTTCGCTAGGGATCCATATATATTAATATGTATTAGTCACCTCCATAAAAAATGTATTCTAAATGTTTTCTCGGAGACTATTCTGACTGAAATATTTCATTGGCCTTTGTTAATGTGTAGATAAATAACTAGTATGGTATCCGTTTGATCCACAGTAAGAGGTTAACAGAAATGAATAAGGATTATAATTTCATGCAAAGATGAACACAAATTAAACCATATTTAATCATCAAGTTGGCACAGCCCATTCATTTTAAGTCAACAGGCTCTAACATTTATCTGTTTTAAGGTAAAAATATAGTACACAAACACACACCTACACTCGTGAGCAATAAAAAAAAAATGGGCCAAACAAATTTTATACATTTTATTGCACTAAAAGCTATATTGAACAAAGAGCAACTAAACAAGGAAACGTAAATGAGACTAATAAAACAGAACAAGACATTTACTTTAAAAAATGCTTAGGCTGCAATCGCATTCCCTTTTGATTTCTTTAAAAGATCAATCCTTTTAGATGTGCTCTCAACCAAAGTGGAAGACGGTAGAGAGGAGATGCTATTCCATTCTCATTGTACAGCTTCTCACAGTTTGTCATTGTTCAAAATGTTCTTCCAGTTAATGCACAATATATTATGAACCAAATATTCTCGATTGGGTTTAAATCAGGGCTTTGACCTGGCCAAAATATCACATCAATTGAGTTATTAGAAAACTATTTTCTGTGACTTTAGCAGTGTGTGCAGAGGCATTATCACGTTGAAAAATAATGTTCTGGGATATTCCCAGCTTCTGAATGCTTAGTAAAAGTTATGTTTCTAATATTCGAATGTATTCCTTTGCATTAGTTGACTTTTCAAACCAATAAGTTCCTCAACTCCTGTTGCAGTAAAAGTTCCCCATATAATTATCCCTCCATTCCCGTGTTTAACAATCGTTTATATGCAACTTGGTGAAAATCTTTCTCCAATTCTTCGATTGCACCATTCGGAAGCATCGGGAGCATCACTAACAAGTCAAAATCTTCATTCCTCAAACCAGAAAACATTTCTGTATCTTTCTTGCAATAACACGAGAAAAATCTCTTTCGATCATTGATGTTCTTCCTACATAAAAATGGCGCCTTTGCACACCTTCTAAAGGAAAATCCCATTTTTTTTCATTCGTCTAGATATTGTATATCTAGAAAGAGAATTTCCAGCCCCTGTTTTGAATTCTTTGCTTTGGTCAGCATAACTTTTGTTTAGATCCTTCAAAACAGTTAATTTAAGCCTGTGGTAGTCCTTCGAAGTGGCTGCTCTAGCGCGACCAGATCCAGATTTCCCTTTTACCAAGCGTTCGATTTCAAACTTTTGACCAATTCTCTTCACTGCAGAAAAAGAGATTTTTTTTTTTTAACATTTTATTT